>NC_073644.1:17428030-17731060 GCF_029407905.1 Bubalus kerabau | reverse complement strand
CCCTGGTTTAGACAATGTTTGTCAGACTACATATTTCTTATCTTGAAACTTGCTTGTAAACTCAAGGTAGAACTCAATTTTACCTTAGCATTCACATTGCTTAGCACAAAGTTAATCATACAAGAGGCCTTCCAGTATACAACACTTGTCACACACTCATCCCTATTGTTCTAAACAATCAGAATGTCCTCAATTCTTTAAGGATAGACCACACACTGTTACTTCTTTTAAATGATAAGTAATGAAGGCAAAAAAAAAAAAAACAAAGAATTAACAGTGATGCTTCCTTTCTTGATTATATAAAATTATATATCAAAGTAACATTTGGGCCTGAATTGCCTGGACCACTGTCTTTTCCACCGAATTAACCTTGCATCCTCTAAAGACATTTGCCCATCCCCTAGGGCTGCTCTTCATAACCTAGATAAAATTGCCACAGTCCACTAGAGAACTTAAACATCACAAATGCCCATACTGAGTACCACTAGGGAGAGAGGTATAAACTGCCCAAGGATGGACATGAGTACCTGATGGAACTATATCCTCTTGAAATCCTGTGCATTTGACTTACTGCCAGATTAACCTTCTCCTGAGAAATGTGGTTATTTTTCTCTCATTGAGGTGTCATAATCAGTGTGTTGGCTCTTGTTTTCCTTCCAGGTAAATGGGATAGAAATAGATGAATAAAAATGCAGAGAGAGTTTTGATGAATCTACACAGTGTTTTATTGCTGATGTAGACAAGTTTCATAAATTTCTAGAAGCGTAAGGCTTTAAAAGGAAAGAGAATTGGAGTCAAAAGGGAGGAGGTAAGGGTAATGGAAGAGGTAAAGGTAATGGAATAGGTAATGGTAAGTTGATGCACCTTGTCAGTAGTTGGGCAGAAACATTCTGCAGATGGACCTCATCATATAGGAAAAATCAGATGTCATTGAATAGAGCTTAATGTTTTCATCATAGTGAGAAGAGACTTTAACTTGCCTAAGAAAAATGTCTTAACTAAATAATAGATTTTTCAGAGACCACAGACAACAGCAAAGTAAAATATATCTGATTTATGGCAGGTTTAAAAGGTCTTCCCATATGTGAGTCTAGGGCCACAGTCAGTGCCACAGTAAGATGACAAATGAAGAAATAACTCAATGGGAAAGCAACAGTCTCTGGGGTGGTAACCGCCACACCACTCAGCCTCAGATTGGAATCTAAATGCTGAATATGAGCAAACTACATTACAGGTTTGAAGAGGCAGATAAAGAAAAGAGAGTGACATTGGGACTCAGAGAAGTGGAATTTTTGTTCCAGATTTACTAATCATTTGCATAGCTTTCAGGAAATCATTTCACCTTTCTTTACCTGTACTTCTGTATCTCTGAATGAGAATAACAATAGCCTGTTCTACCCACTCACTGGGATGTTGTATGAAATAAAGCACAGCATGATAATAGGTGAACGAGCTCTTTGAAGAACTCAAAGTACCGTATAAATGTGAGGTATTAATGATGTTCTATAGGTATCATTTCAGTGAGAGGGGTAAAAAAGAAGGAACCTATTATTAAATTACATATCTGAAGAGATAAGCGGCATATTGGGAGGGCTGCTTTCAAGAGATATTATAAAATCTGGCATTCTGTCTTTTAGACAGCAGCCAATCCTCATGCAAAATCATAGATCTGAGATGAGAGAAGGATAGCTGATGGTGTACAGAGGGTGAACAGTGTACCTGAGTGAATTGCAGGAATGCACTGACAAAACAAAATTGGTGACTTACGTAATGAACATCACAAATTAGCGAGGATACAAAAGACAATATTATAAAGAAGTAAGAGAAGATGGAGGTTCAGGGCAAATTGAAAGCTGCCTGATGAGCTTGAAAGGATAATTACGAATAAGCACTCCTTCCTGCCCAAAGACACGGGAGCTTCACAACTACAGATAATGAGCCAAACCTTCACTGAGGTTCATCCTGCCAGTGGTGTGAACAATACCTTCAGAAGGCAGTTAACTCCAGGTTCAAGGAAAAAATAATTATTTAATAAATACTTAATGTGGAGAAGGCAATGGCACCCCACTCCAGTACTCTTGGCTGGAAAATTCCATGGATGGAGGAGCCTGGTAGGCTGCAGTCCATGCGGTTGCTAAGAGTCGGACACGACTGAGCGACTTCCCTTTCACTTTTCACTTTCATGAATTGGAGAAGGAAATGGCAACCCACTCCAGTGTTCTTGCCTGGAGAATCCCAGGGATGGGGGAATCTGGTGGGCTTCCGTCTATGGGGTAGCACAGAGTCGGACACAACTGAAGCGACTTAGCAGCAGCAGCAGCAGCAGCAACGTGCACCTAGTATTTTCTCAGATTTGTCTTTTAGGTTGGGGAGAAGGGATCAAGAAAAAGAAACACTGGAAAACTCTGCCCTTATAGGCTAGCTATAGAAAGGATGAAAATGGAAACTGTGCTTAAATGCTAACCACAGGTCACTGGCTATGACTATTAAACTTGCTTAGTTGGTTATTATATTAGTTTTATATTGGTTAGTTGGTTATTATATTTTAGCTGATATGTATGGATGTGAGAGTTGGACTGTGAAGAAAGCTGAGAACCAAAGAATGGATGCTTTTGAACTGTGGAGTTGGAGAAGACTCTTGAGAGTCCCTTGGACTGCAAGGAGATCCAACCAGTCCATTCTGAAGGAGATCAGCCCTGGGATTTCTTCTAAAGCTGAAACTCCAGTACTTTCGCCACCTCATGCGAAGAGTTGACTCATTGGAAAAGACTCTGATGCTGGGAGGGATTGGGAGAAGGAGGAGAAGGGGACGACAGAGGATGGGATGGCTGGATGGCATTACTGACTTGATGGACGTGAGTCTGAGTGAACTCCAGGAGTTGGTGATGGACAGGGAGGCCTGGTGTGCTGCGATTCATGGGGTCGCAAAGAGTCAGACACGACTGAGTGACTGAACTGAACTGAACTGATAGTGGCTAGAAAGATAATAAGAGGGTTTGCTCCATGATATCTGAAAATGTTTCTGGTCATTAAATTCTAAAAATTCTATGAGCATTTTCTTTGCTAGAAATAATATTCAGAGACTGCTCTCTATAGAAGACTAGAAAGTATCTTGGGAGAGGTGAAAGCTGTCTACCTCACATTTAGGAATGCCGTACCTGGTTGAGTATATGTTCATGCTGAAAAGAAAGTCTTAAAAATAAAAGTAGGTGAAAGTCTATATACTAGACACTGAAGTCCATTTCTAGCTTTCAAAACACTGGCAACTAGGTTTCTACCCACTTGTACACCCTCTAAACCATCTCATTCACTTCTTCCAGGGGAAGAGGTTTGGAAGACACTCTTTGGGAAAAATGAACAAATTCAAAAAGAAATCTATAAAGATTCTGGGGCTCAAAGCCTTCCCTGGTCCTTACGATGGAACTCAGGACTAGTAGGTCCCATTCCACACAGAGTCTCAATAACTCAGCTCTGAAAAGAGAGCCTGGGGTCTCCAAGTAGCATAGTGCGCTGTAATGTATTCAGTTGCTTCTGATTCTTTGTAACCCTATGGAGAGTAGCCAGCCAGGCTCCTCTGTCTCTGGAATTTTCCAGACAAGATTACTGGAGTGGGTTGCCATTTCCTCCTTCAGTGGATCTTCCTGACCCAGGAATGGAACCCGGGTCTCCTGTGTCTCCTGCATCGCAGGCAGGTTCTATACCACTGAAGCACCAGGGAAGCTCCTCCAGGTAGCATGGGTAGCCTCCAAAGCAAACTCTCAAACAGAAACAACAAAAGGAAATAGAAGAAAAAAAACTTGCCAAGAGAAGAAAACTTAAAACATTGTAACTGATATTTGCAGACAGTTATGTAAAGTTTAAAAATAAAATAAAATTAAAAAAAAAAATCAATGGCTTAACCCAAAAAAAAAAATTGTCTAACCCCTTTTTAAAGAAAAATAATATTTATAAAAATTGAAGACATTTATTAAAGTAAGAATAGTTTAATGAATTCTGTGTACCTATGTATGTGTGTGTTAGGTGCTCAGTCATATCCGACTCTTTGAGACCCCATGGACTGTAGCCTACCAGGCTCCTCTGTCCAGGGGTTCTCCAGGCAAGAATACTGGAATGGGTTGCCATTCACTTCTCCAGGAGATCTTCCAGAACCAGGGATTGAACCCAGGTCTCTCGCATTGCAGTCAGATTCTTTAACAACTGAGCTACCAGGGAAGCCGAGCCTGTGTACCTATGAGCCAGCTTAAAATGTCAATTTATAGTCATTTATTTTACTTCTAAAAGATCACCCACTGCATACCCCAGATTATTTTTAAGATCTTGGAATAATAACATATTATATATCAGGACATACCTCTGAAAGAAAAGTACTTTAAAAAAGATTAACCACAATAGCATTATCACACCAAGAAAGTAATAATTATTCTTTAAATAATCAAAAAATTAGATTTCAAATCTATCTGGTTGCTTATTTTGTTTTTTTATATTTTATTTTATTTATTGTTCAAATCAGGATCCAAATTGTGGCACTGTGATTGTCAACTAAATTGCTTAATCAAATAGGCTTCTCGTCCTTTCTCTCTCTTCTCTTTTTATTTACCTTGCAATTTATTTTTTATTAAATTGTTTCATTTTAATAGCATGTTTCACACTATGGATTTTGCAATTATATCCAATTTGTATCATTAAACATGTTTCTCTACCCTGGTTCAGTTCAGTTCACTCAGTCATGTCTGACTCTTTGCGACCCCATGAATCACAGCACGCCAGGCCTCCCTGTCCATCACCAACTCCCGGAGTTCACTCAGACTCACGTCTGAGTCAGTGATGCCATCCAGCCATCTCATCCTCTGTCGTCCCCTTCTCCTCCTGCCCACAATCCCTCCCAGCATCAGGGTCTTTTCCAATGAGTCAACTCTTTGCATGACGTGGCCAAAGTACTGCAGTTTCAGCTTAGCATCATTCCTTCCAAAGAAATCCCAGGGCTGATCTCCTTCAGAATGGACTGGTTGGATCTCCTTGCAGTCCAAGGGACTCTCAAGAGTCTTCTCCAACACCACAGTTCAAAAGCATCAATTCTTCAGCGCTCAGCCTTCTTCACAGTCCAACTCTCACATCCATACATGACCACTGGAAAAACCATACCCTTGACTAGACAGACCTTTGTTGGCAAAGTAATGTCTCTGCTTTTGAATATGCTATCTAGGTTGGTCATAACTTTTCTTCCAAGGAGTAATAAATTTAGAGAATTAGCAAAACTCAAGTTCAATATTTGGGCAAGAATTCTCTATATGTAATGATATATATTTCTGTCAGGAGGGATGTAGTGTTTGGGTGTCTACCTTTTTGTGACATTTTGACCTTTGGAAAATCACTGAACTTGAGTGCCGAAGAATTGATGCTTTTGAACTGTGGTGTTGGAGAAGACCCTTTAGAGTCCCTTGGACTGCAAGGAGATCCAACCAGTCCATTCTAAAGGAGACCAGCCCTGGGTGTTCATTGGAAGGAATGATGTTGAAGCTGAAACTCCAATACTTTGTGCACCTGATGCGAAGAGCTGACTCATTTGAAAAGCCCCTGATGCTAGTAAAGATTGAGGACAGGAGGAGAAGCGGGTGACAGAGGATGAGATGGTTTGATGGCATCACCGACTCAATGGACATGGGTTTGGGTATACTTTGGGAGTTGGTGATGGACAGGGAGGCCTGGCGTTCTCTGGTTCATGGGGTTGCAAAGAGTCAGACATGACTGAGCAACTGAACTGAACTGAGCTGAATTGCATTATTTCATTAAAGTTTGCAAAATAATCTAATTATACATGTTTTCTTCATTTTATTAGCTGGACTGTTTTTATTAAAATAAAACTTTCTACCATATTTGATTTTTTTGAGATACATTTGTATGAAGAAAGTCATGACAAGTGCTTAATTTTTACCTTTTTAAACTAATTTTCACCTTTTTAAACTAATTTTCACAATAAAAAGTTGGTTCTCTAGCCTTCTCCAAAGAAAATCAATGAGGTTTTTTTTTTCTTAAGTACCATCAAAAACTGATACACTTATATGTCATCAGTCTGCTACAATCTATCATGAATACTGTTCTTTTTGATGCTCAAAACCTTATCAAGTCGGTTCCTGAGTCCTTTGACATGACCTAGGATTCTTCGGCAGCATCTTTATTTTAGATTTGACAAGATGTTCCTGGATCATCTTGTATGTTTCCAGCTTTAGATGTGGATTCTTTCAGTTCTCCAAAATCTTCTGGTTGTTTCTAGTGGAAAATGACATTTCTACATCAGAATCTTTTGCCCTAAAGCCAGTTCCTTTCTTCTTTTTAATGAGATTTAAAAGTATATTCATCCAGAATGCTTGGTTGTTTGTACTGGTGTTAATCACTCAGTCATGTCTGACTCTTTGTGATCCCATAGACTGTAGCCCATCAGGGTCTTCTGTCCATGGAAATTTCTAGGCAAGAAAACTGGACTGGGTAGCCATTCCCTTCTCAAGGGGATCTTCTTGACCCAGGAATTTAACCCAGGTCTCCTGCATTGCAAGCAGATTCTTTACCATCTGAGCCACCAAGGAAGTCCTTGTAATGGTAGGATTGATTTAAATTACCTAGTCTAACATCCAAACAAACTCATCTCAGGAACTTTGACAGATCTGTTTCTTGGCATTTTCTTCCCCCAGTTATTTGACTGGCTCATTCTTCAATTCTATCAAGGCTTTGCTTAAAATTCAGCTTTTCCATGAATAGTTCCCTGATTGGATAGCAGAGAAGTTAGTGAGGACTGATTAAAACTCAACATTCAAAAAACAAATATCATGGCATCTGGTCCCATCACTTCATGGCAAATAGATGGGGAAACAATGGAAACAGTGACAGACTTTATTTTCTTGGACTCCAAAATCACTGCAGATGGTGACCTCAGCCATGAAATTAAAAGACACTTGCTCCTTGGAAGAAAAGCTATGGCCAACCTAGACAGCATATTAAAAAGCAGAGACATTACTTTGCTGACAAAGGTCCATCTAGTCAAGCTATGGTTCTTCAAGTAGTCACGTATGGTTCTGAGAGTTGGACCATAAAAAAAGCTGAGCACCAAAGAATTGCTGCTTTTGAACTAGTGTTGGAGAAGACTCTTGAGAGCTCCTTGGACAGCAAGGAGATCAAACCAGTCCATCCTAAAGGAAATCAGTCCTGAATATTCATTGGAAGGACTGATGCTGAAGCTGAAGCTCCTATACTTTGGCCACTTGATGAGAAGAGCTGACTTATTAGAAAAGACCCTGATGCTGGGAAAGATAGAAGGCAGAAGGAGAAGGAGATGACAGAGGATTAGATGGTTAAATGGCATCACCAACTTGACGGACATGAGTTTGAGCAAGCCCCAGGAGTTAGTAATGGACAGGAAAGCCTGGCATGCTGCAGTCCATGGGGCTGCAAAGAGTCAGACACAACTGAGCAACTGAACTGAACTGACTGAATCAATGAATAAATGAATACTGCATATATAAAACACAAAGAGAGGCTTATTAAAAAGGAACATAGAATGGCCAAAAAAGAACTTTAATTTTAAAATATCATAGCAAAATAAAAAATTCAAAATCCAGAAGCACTAATGTCTAAAACAAAGTCCAAAATCAAAAATACTCTCAAAGGTAAAAAGATCATATTAAAAATAACTTTAAATGTCACATAAATAAAGAATACAGATTTCTGGAAAGAATTAAAAGAAATCACTGAATGCCAATCATGATAGATGTAAAAGACACATATCAATGTATACTATCACAAAATTTCACGACATTGTAGACCAAATGACAATCCTCAAAATTTCTACCAAAAGGCAACACAGTAATTACATATGAAAGTTATAATGTTACTAAGTTCTGAAAAGAATGATTCTCCATCCAGAATAAATTATCAATCTAGTATAAAAGGGAGAATAAGGACATTTTCAAACATGTGAGTTTTCACAAAGGGAGAGGCCAGGATTTATATCAAGCATGGTGAATTGAGTCCAGATTCCTGCAAAGTAGAAAGAGACAGAGGGAGGAAGGAAAATATTAAGAATGGAAGGATGCACAAAGGACTATCTGATTCATTTGAACCAACAGAGAGGATATCTCTGCAAATGTCAGATTATGTAAGGATGTTTTATTTATTGATACACAAAGATCCTAGTAAGTAAATAGATATAACTATTAAATTTAAAAGAGACAGTGTTGGAAAAAAAGAAACAAAGTTAGTATATCATATGGTTCAGCTATGAATAATGTTTACATAGTCATAATGAACTAAATATTGCCTAGTGATCTCAAAACTATGCCTTATTTATATTGGGGAAGGTGAAAAGGGAATGGCCTGGACTACTGTGTGTATGCAGAGGGTGGTGCATGTAACAGAGCTAAATTTATTTTTCAAAGGAAGGATTAGAGGGTACTGTATTTAGCTGGAAGATTTAGAAATAACAAAATAAAAATGGTACCTGTAAACATGAAAATGAACACTAAAAGACAGAGGTGAAAGAGGTAAAAATATTATCCTGAAGGAGCAGGAATTGGGAATGGAAAGATACTTTTTTTTATACTTAGTAAAATTATTTGACTTTTTAGCTGACTTTTTATATCTTTGAGAAAACTGTTTAAACATTTTTTTAAGAGTGAATAGACCTCAAAAGGGAAACATTTGGGAAATAAATTAGTCTAATTAATGTCAATCTACATAAGATAAAAGTATGTGTTTTAGTCCAAGAGTTAGGCAGATGATATCTTGAACAAAGTTGGATGTGGGCAACCAGAGGCTATCTCACCTGGGCTCTGATGTTGTAGGTAGTTTTGCTCCCAAAATATGGGAACTGGAAATCCAATATGGTTTGGTTTCTCTAGGGCTCTCTTGATCTTTCCAAAGAATTCACTAGCCAGGAAAAATTGTTCAAAGATTCAAACGTCCTCAGGCAATTGCTGACATTTTCAAGGACCTCCTTGAAAGAGAGAAAGGCAGTGTGCGATCATGAACACTGGGTCTATCGAGGCTGATTGAGACCAGGCCAGTAGAAGTGATCAGCAAATGGCAGGCCCAGGATCCTAAAGAACATATAGATGCAAAGAACCTCATTTTATCCACAATTCAAGCCCTTCACCGTATATTCTCAGCCTTTGCCTTAAATTCTTCCCAAACTCCACCCCAGGTCTTAACTCTCTTAGGGTAACAAATAATCAATATTATATAATCTCTTTCCCTTTACTTTTTTTCTAACACTCATATATATCCAAGAAGTTTGTTACCTGGGATTTGTTCTTCTAATTCTATATTTTTAATGTGTACTACTGTGCCTGTGTGTATGTCTTAAGTTGATTTAGTTGTATCTGACTCTGCAACCGTATGAACTGTAGCTTGCCAGGCTCCTCTGTCCATAGATTCTCCTGACAAGTATACTTGAGTGAATTGCCATGCCCTCCTCCAGAGGATTCTCCCGACCCATGGTTCAAAGCTGCATCCCTTCGGTCTCCAGCACTGGCAAGTGGGTTCTTTGCCACTAGCGCCCCATGGAAGCCCTCTATTTCTGCCTATAAAACATAACATGAAATTTTTCTTGGGAGCACATAGAAACTTTTTAAATGTACCCTTAGCATATGTATTGTTTAATTCATGTTTTTCCTTGTTTTAGTACAATAAAATACCAAAATACCTCCAAAGAAGTTCAATTTCATCATTTTGCAGTTATCTTTATAACATTCTGGTCCATCTATACAATGGGCTCATTTCTATACACATCCTTCTCACCTGCTCAAAACTGTCCTTCAAAATTCTATGAAAAATATAGATACAAATTGTTACCTGTTAGAAGTTTATCAATAATAAAGGCATAATGGCACCCCACTCCAGTACTGTTGCCTGGAAAATCCCATGGATGGAGGAGCCTAGTAGGCTGCAGTCCATGGGGTCGCAAAGAGTCGGACATGACTGCGTGACTTCACTTTCACTTTTCACTTTCATGCATTGGAGAAGGAAATGGCAACCCACTCCTGTGTTCTTGCCTGGAGAATCCCAGGGACGGCAGAGCCTGGTGGGCTGCCGTCTATGGGGTCGCACAGAGTCGGACATAACTGAAGCGACTTAGCAGCAGCAGCATATACCATATATGACTATGGTATATAAACTATACATATACACTACATAGAGTGAAGAGACCTCAGCAGCATGGACAGCTAGTTTAAAAGATTCCTGAAACTCAACAAAATCTGTGTGTCCAGCATGTCTAAAATTCTTCAAAAAGTATAATTCTTTGGACTTAGGTTGGAGAGTTTCCTGTAAACTGCAAATTTTCCTTCATACCAAGGGGAAAGAAAGATCCCAGATTTTTTCCTAAACCAAATTTGACTGGTGGAAGGGAAATAAATATAAAGATTCTGGGTGTCTAGGGGGGTCTAGATTTTAAGAGTAGGGATGAACCTAGAGGAGAAGATTGATGACCCTGATCATTGTCTACTTTACAGCCTGTCTCTATATCAGTCACAGGTAAAAGCGATAGGACTTCTGTTGAAGGTAGGATGGGAGCACATGCAGAAGTCAAGCCCATAGCATACATCCTGATATATGGGGACCAGTGTTCTGTGTTCAGTTCTGTGGTGACTTTCTTGTTTCTGGCCCAAGAACAACATTTGTACTGATATCCTTTCTCTATCCTCCTTTGCACATGGTCACACTCAGGCTCAACAACATAGAAGGCTAAAGGAATTGAAAACATCTAACCATTATCCACATTTATCAAATGTAGATAATGGACCATATACTGAGATGCTTACAATTTATCAGTGTGACCAGTGTGACAATTAACTCCCATTTTTTGAGTTACTACCATAGTGTAGGCATAATATATCCAATGAATTGTTTCAATAAATTGTAAGACATTTCCAGATCAGTTATTTTTTTCCCCATTTTATAGAAAAGGTAACTGAGGCAGAAGGCCAACCAGGTAGTGAATGACACAGATGGGTTTCACAGACATTTCTGCTTAGTTCATAATTCATGCTATTTCCACTATGTTGGGCTGCTTCTCTAAACAAAGCACACTTCTCGATCTCAGTAACAAACTAATGGGGACTATCACTTGGAAAAAGAAACCCATTGTCAGTGGCACTTAAATCATACCAAACTGGCAATTACATAAACCACTTTATGTGGGAGACTGTCCTAATAAAGAGTGCATACATATAAATGCATGTATAGGTATAAAAATATTACAAATCCTTGAGTGTATTATATAAAGGAAACTTTGTAATTCTTATAATGCAAAGTAATGTTGACTTGCTTTGTAACATATTTAAACCCACTCACCCCTATGACCTTCTTAACATTCTATTACTTTGCACTATGAAAATCTTCTGTGTGCATAACACTTTCAGCTACTTAGGTTGGTTATCTTTCCATGTAAATACTTCAGACTTTGTATCTGGTATAGGATTAGTTCTAGGAAGATCAGTTCAGTTGCTCAGTCATGTCGGACTCTTTGTGACCCCATGGACTGTAGCATGCCAGGTTTCCCTGTCCATCACCAACTCCCAGAGCTTACTCAAACTCATTGACTCAGTGATGTCATCCAACCATCTCATCCTCTGTCGTCCCCTTCTCCTGCCTTCGCTCTTTCCCAGCATCAACTCCTCGGTGCTCAGCTTTCTTTCAGAGAAGGCAATGGCACCCCGCTCCAGTACTCTTGCCTGGAAGATCCCATGGATGGAGGAGCCTGGTGGGCTGCAGTCCATGGGGTCACTAAGAGTCGGACACGACTGAGCGACTTCACTTTCACTTTTCACTTGCATGCATTGGAGAAGGAAATGACAATCCACTCCAGTGTTCTTGCCTGGAGAATCCCAGGGATGGGGGAGCCTTGGTGGGCTGCCGTCTATGGGATCGCACAGAGTCGGACACGACTGAAGCAACTTAGCAGCAGCAGCAGCAGCTTTCTTTATAGTCCAACTCTCACATCCATACATGACTACTGGAAAAACTATAGCTTTGACTTGAAGAGATCTCTAGTCTTTTCCATATTATTGTTTTCCTCTATTTCTTTGCATTGATCACTGAAGAAGGCTTTCTTATCTCTCCTTGCTATTCTTTGAAACTTGGAAAGCTTAGAACTAAAACAGAGAGAAGGAGGTCATAAACAATGGAAACTCAAGAAAGAACATAAATATGCCTAAACTAGAAAGCAGAAATACCTGCTGTTACCCTAGCTCTATCCCATACTGGAAGCTTTATTCTCCTTTAAAGTATTAATCAGTAGAGAAGTTTCTGGAGCTCAGAATCAACAAGATCCAATTTTTCCTTATTCCAAGTTAAAGAACAATCTCCTTTCCACCCCACACTCTTTCCATCCTGTAACTTGTTGGATATTAATAAGAAACTCAAAATGGTCAACTCACAGATTTTCAAACAAACTTGGCAAAACTCAAAAGACAGCTTCAAATAGACAAGGAGAATACTAGACCTTCTGGGGTACTATCCACCTAATCAGAACATTTTACCATTCATCTATCAGTACTTATTTCCTCGTTCCAAAATGGCCCCATGCCATGACAGGGTGCCACCTGCTGCCCTGCAATCATTTCTGTACACATTGCACCTTTGGCAAGAGACTGACATTCTTGTCTAAGGCACTTATTGGTCTTACATTTATGATAATTTATCAAATGTCTTGCTGAAATTATAAATATTTTTTATGAGGGCATGTAAGAGACTCATAGCATCTTAGCTCTATTTGGCAAAAATTGAAAGCTTTGAAATTTCCTGGGCTCTTTTAAAAAGAAGCTTAAGGCAAATCCATTCCTTATACCTCCTAAAGGAATTGCTATCACCCTCAGGCTGTAGGCATTTCTGATGCCAAGGTTGGCATGCTGAATCGTTATTTTCTGTAATCTATTGCATGAAACCATGTAAAATCCTGACAGTTGCATTTGCAATTAGGTCCTAGTCTATCAGTCACCAGGGCACTTCTTCTCCTCAGTGAATCACTCGATACCAGACTCCCCCATCATCAGTATCATGTAGCCAATACGTGCTTGCTGACAACTATCTTATGCCAAATGGGTCTTATGCCAAATGCATGAAATTATAGAAGAAAGGATAGCTCTAGACCAGGTGTGATGAGAGTAATGGAAGCCTTCAATAAAATTGTGATTACCCCTATTGCAGATGGATTAACAGAGGCTAAGAGAAATAAAGTAAATTGTGCATTAACAACAAAGTTCAAAGGTGCCGTGCTTGATAACAGGACTCCATGTCTTCAAAGATCATGCTATATCCACTTCTTAGTGATACCATAGGGAGAGAATACATACTTTGAGTAAATGTCACGTTGAGTAATCTACATGTCTGCATGATTACCTGGCATCCAATTGAAAACGTTCTAAAAGATACCTCTATCCACTGCTGAAATTATGCTAAAAGAATGCATACACACACACACACACACACACACACAATGCCTTGTTAGAGACAAGGAGAAGCAGAATCACATGGCTACCTTGTTTAACCAAAACAAAAAAATCTAGCATTAAGAACATACTTGAGGGGAATAAAGTCACCTGTATTTCAGGAAGTATATCCAGATTACCAGAAAATTGGCCATCAATCTATTTCCAGAACATGGGTAGTTTTCTCTTAACTGCAATGATATAGCCACGCTACTAAAAATGAAAATAGTGAAACAGCTAGAGAAAAATATCCAATAAAAATATAATGCAATATACCAATGTGAATAACATGAAGGTTTAAAATTTGTAGTAGTCCCATTAAAATAGTAAAAAAAAAAAAAAAAGAAAAGAAAGTATGCAATCCTAAAGAAAGGCAATGCCAAACAATGTTCAATCTAGCACCCAATTGCATCCATCTCATACACTAGCAAAGTAATGCTCACAATTCTCCAAGCCAGGCTTCAAGAGTATGTGAATTGAGAACTTCCAGATGTTTAAGCTGGATTTAGAAAAGGCAGAGGAACCAGAGATCAATTTGTCAACATCTGTTGGATCATAGAGAATTTCAGAAAAAAAAAAAATCTACTTCTGCTTCATTGATTACACTAAAGCCTTTGACAGTGTGGGTCAAAACACACACAGAATTGTGGAAAATTCTTAGAGATGGGAATACCAGACCACCTTACCTGCCCCCTGAAAATTTTGTATGCAGGTCAAGAAGCAGGAGTTAGAACTGGACATGAACAATGGACTAGTTCAAAATTGGGAAAGGAGTACGTCAAGGCAGTATATTGTCACCCTGCTTATTTAACTTATATGTACAGTACATCATGCGAAATGCCTGGCTGGATGAAGCACAAGCTCGAATTAAGATTGCCAGGAGAAATATCAATAACCTCAGATATGCAGATGACACCACCTTTATGGCAAAAAGTGAAGAACTAAGGAGCCTCTTAATGAAAATGAAAGAAGAGAGAGAAAAAGCTGGCTTAAAATTCAACACTCAAAAAACGTCCCGTCCCATCACTTCATGGCAAATAGATGGGGAAACAATGGTAATAATGACACACTTTATTTTCTTGGGCTCCAAAATCACTACAGATAGTGACTGCAGCCATGAAATTAAAAGATGCTTGTTCATTGGAAGAAAAGCTATGACCAAACTAGACAGCATATTAAAAAGCAGAGACATTACTTTGTCAACAAAGGTCCATCTAGTCAAAGCTATAGTTTTTCCAGTGGTCATGTATGGATGTGAGAGTTGGACTATAAAGAAAGCTGAGCTTGGAAGAATTGATGCTTTTGAACTGTGGTGTTGGAGAAGACTCCTGAGAGTCCTTTGGCCTGCAAGGAGATCCAACCAGTCCATCCTAAAGGAAATCAATCCTGAATATTCATTTGAAGGACTTATGCTGAAGCTGAAACTCCAATACTTTGGCCACTTGATGTAAAGAACTGACTCACTAGAAAAGACCCTGAAACTGGGAAAGATTGAAGGCAGGAGGAGAAGGGAACAACAGAGGATGAAATGGTTGGATGGCATCACCAACTCAATGGACATGAGTTTGAGCAAGCTCTGAGAGTTCGTGATGGACAGGGACACCTGGCATGCTGCAGTTGTTGGGGTCTCAAAGAGTCAGACATGACTCAGTGACTGAACTGAACTGAATGCTAGTTTTTAAAGTGAAATTTTTATTAACTTAATTGACATGGTTGAGGTTGCTATAACAAAATGTCAGACTGGATAGCTTATAGACAGCATAAACTTACTTGTAGTTCTGAAGGCTGGGAAGTCCAAGATCAAGCTGCTGGAACATTCAGTACCTGGTGGAGGTGTATTTTCTGTTTCACTGATGGCCATCTTTTCCATGTTCTCACGTGGCACATGAGATAAGGGAGGTTTCTTGGGGTTTCTTTTATATGAGAACTAATGTTATTCATGAAGGCTCCACTTCATGACTTAATTACCATCCAAAAGCCCCACTTCTAAATGCTGTCACATTAAGTTTTACATTTCAACACATGAATTTTGGGCAAAATACAAACATATTTGGTCTCTAGTACTTAACGTATTCAAAATATTATTATTTCAGGATATAATCTATATTGCAAACTATTCGTGGATATTTTACATTTTTATAAATCCGATGTGTATTATGAACTTGAAACTCACCTTAATCAGACTAAACTAAGCTAAATAGCTATATAGAATTAAAGGCTATCACACTGGTTAATCTGGCTTTATAATATGACCAATGAAAAGAGCCAGAGTGTGTGTGCATCAGTACATTAGAACAATATCTGTTTTTCTCCTTACTGGTGCCCTTGGCTCATAAATAAAGATCCTGACTAAACTGGGGAGTCAAGGGGAATTGAAAAGGCTGGAGAAAGATTTCAAGGATAAGTACAGGCAGCTGCAATCGACATCCCTAAGGGAAAGAGCTATCTACTTGCAGATATATCACTGAAACGGATGGGTGAGCTAGGGAAAGAGAAGTCTTAGAAGCAAGACTTCCTGTAATGTGTAGATTTATAAATACCTTGGAGTATGAACCAGAAAGTGGGGAAAGTCAGAAACTCTGAAGGACAATCTGCCCTGAAGAGGAATGGAACAGGAGCTGGGAACATGCACCAGAAGCCCACTGAGGATTCCAGAAGATTCAGCCCCTGCCCACTGCTAGAGAGGAACCAATAGCCATACCTTTGGTTGACAAATATTTTGGTTGAGAAAGATTTCTCCCAGAAGGTAAAAAAAAAAAAAAAAAAAGAAAGCTGGGCAGAAACAATAATAGCAATATAACTGAAAATAGCATTGCAAATCAATGGCAAAAAGATGGATTATTCTATTTCATAACTGTCATTGAGAATGTGAATTAGGAAAACACTAGGTATATCAAAGTGTTAAACCTTTCTCTTTAATAAAACAGTAGAGAGCTAGAAGAAAATATCAGAGAAGATCAATATTTTCCCAAGATGAAAAAGATTTTTCTAAGCATAAAAGTTATGGAAGAAAGCCATTGGGAGTGTGAGAAACAATCAATGTGTTCGTATCAAAAATAGAAGAGTTCTGAAATCCCACAAACATAAGCTTAATTAAAAACAAATGATAAATAAGAAAATGTTAACATAAATTTTTTGACAAATTGAAATAAAAAGTAATGAATGAAAGACATGTATAGACATTTCAAAAAAAGAAAACAATAGAGAAGTAAATGAATGGCATGAACAGACAATAGCCTGACAGAATTCAAATAAACTGAAATCTGAATTACAATATTTAACCTTAATAAAGTGGAGAGTGAAAAGTTGGCTTAAAGCTCAACATTCGGAAAACGAAGATCATGGCATCAGGTCCCAACACTTCATGGCAGATAGATGGGGAAACAGTGGAAACAGTGTCAGACTTTATTTTTTGGAGCTCCAAAATCACTGCAGATGGTGACTGCAGCCATGAAATTAAAAGACGCTTACTCCTTGGAAGGAAAGTTATGACCAACCTAGATAGCATATTCAAAAGCAGAGACATTACTTTTCCAACAAAGGTTCGTCTAGTCAAGGCTATGGTTTTTCCTGTGGTCATGTATGGATGTGAGAGTTGGACTGTGAAGAAGGCTGAGCGTCGAAGAATTGATGCTTTTTAACTGTGGTGTTGGAGAAGACTCTTGAGAGTCCCTTGGACTGCAAGGAGATCCAACCAGTCCATTCTGAAGGAGATCAGCCCTGGGATTTCGTTGGAAAGAATGATGCTAAAGCTGAAACTCCAGTACTTTGGCCACCTGGTGCGAAGAGCTGACTCATTGGAAAAGACCCTGATACTGGGAGGGATTGGGGGCAAGAGGAGAAGGGGACGACAGAGGATGAGATGGCTGGATGGCATCACTGACTCGATGGACGTGAGTCTTGGTGAACTCTGGGAGTTGGTGATGGACAGGGAGGCCTGGCGTGCTGTGATTCATGGGGTCGCAAAGAGTCGGACACGACTGAGTGACTGAACTGAACTAAACTGAACTGATTAATAATAAAACAATTCAAAAGACATCATGCATGTGAAATTCATCTATGGGATTTGTTTATCCTAGCATTACATGTACCAGCAAAAGATAAAGATTGGGGATACTATGTGCTAATAAAGGGAAAATTGGTTAAATTAAATTGAATTATATATAAAATTATAATAAGGTTTACTGATGTTTTTAATGTGCAATAAATAGGAAAATTCAGTGTACAAATATCTATGTGGAATAATTCTGAATTAAAAATAGGATACAGACTCATTTTCACATATAAATGTATTTTTATTAAATTATATGTGCTTATATTTTAATGACTAGATATATTATTAATTTATATTTTATTAAGAACATATATGTATATAAGGGTCTATGTATTTAGATTAATTATAATATGTACCTAGACTCATGGACTTACCTGGTGGAGCTAGTGGTAAAGAGCCCACCTGCCAATGCAGGAGACAAGAGAGATGCGGGTTCAATCCCTGGTCGGGAAGATCCCCCAGAAGAGGACATGGGAACCCATTCCAGTATTCTTGCCTGGAGAATTCCATGGACAGAGGATCCGGGTGTTCTATGGTCCATAGAGTCACAAAGAGTCAGACACGACTGAAGAGACTTAGCATGCTTGCATAAAGACACACATAGAAAACAGAAACAGACAAATACATTTATAGAAAAAAGTTTGAAATAAACACATTACATTTTAACATAGTTATATCTGGAAAGTAGTTATGAATTGTTATCTTTCTGAATTTTTTGCAGAAAGATAAAAGACTTTTATTTTGTATTGTTTGTACTTTTTAATCTTTTTCTATTTTTCAAGATATAAAACAATCATGTTTTATTTTTATCATTATTACTGATAAAAATATTCTAAGTACGAGGAGATAATACATTTAATATGTGGCAAGAGAGGGAGACGACTACCAAGACTAATAACATGTCTATGCTGGAGCCAAAGTACTAAAGGTTAATTTCTAGTTCACGTGAAAAAAGTTGCTGCATTACAACATCCACGGGGACAGATTACACATAGACTATGAGGAACTTAAAGAGAGAGAAATACATATGAATGGGAATTCCTGGGATCTGACTTGGCTGGAAATAAAACCAAATCCTTGAAGAATTTTTGAAAAATAGAAGGTAAAGGCTTGGGGTTGAAGAACATTTTTGATAAAGACAAAACTCCCAGACAGTTCCTGTGCAGGAGCTTCTTTTATATAAGGTGTGCAGGATACTTCTCTTCCTTACAAGTTCTCTTCCTTCCAGAAAGCAATCCAAGCCATCTAGTTTCCAGTCTGGATGTTCTTGGATCTAGGAAGGTGGTAGAACTATATCAGCTTCCTAGACATAGAGTTCAGAGAAACTGATAACTCTCACTAAAAGATCCCCTCCTCTAGAATAAGAATGCTAAGGATATAATAGATGATAATTTCAGTTTAGCTAATGCATTAATAACTAATTCTTTCCTTGTATCTTGGCCAAAGTAACAGACTACTCATTTGGCCATTGTGTTTAGGCCAAGCATTCTTTATAATTGGATCATTGCTGGACAGAAATCTAAGTTCAAGATATATATATATATATATATTGTGTGTGTGTGTGTGTGTGTGTGTGTGTGTGAATGTGTATGTGTTCAGTCATGCCCAACTCTTTGGGCCACTCCATGGACTGTGGCCCACCAGGCTCTTCTGTCCATGGAATTTTCCAGGGAAGAATTCTGGAGTAGTTGCCATTTTCTACTCTAGGGGGAATCTTCCTGACCCATGGATCGAACCCATGTCTCTGGATCTCCTGCATTGGCAGGCAGATTCTTTACCACTGCATGACCTGGGAAGCCCCTTCAAGATATACTGCTGCTGCTGCTGCTAAGTCGCTTCAGTCATGTCCGATTCTGTGCGACCCCATAGACGGCAGCCCACCAGGCTCCCCGTCCCTGGGATTCTCCAGGCAAGAGCACTGGAGTGGGTTGCCATTTCCTTCTCCAATGCATGAAAGTGAAAAGTGAAAGTGAAGTCGCTCAGTCGTGTCCAACTCTTAGCGACCCCATGGACTGCGGCCCACCAGGCTCCTCCGCCCATGGGATTTTCCAGGCAAGAGTGCTGGAGTGGGGTACCATTGCCTTCTCTGTCAAGATATACTATTAGCATGTAATTCTCAATTTCTGAGAATATATGCTTATTGAAATAGACATTTCAATTAACTGCACGCAATTTGATTGTAATGATCTCAATCTTTAATCTCATATGGCATTTCTTAGTTTCCATTTCCTGCCTTTCACTTTTAGTACACCTTCATCCTTTTTTTTTTGTTTGTTTTTGGAAACTGTCTCCTCTGCAACCAGTTCTTCTTTCTGCTTAAGGGAATTTCACCTAGCTAGTGTTTCTTTTCTATATGTAGCCCACAGTGCAACACAGAGAGTTCCCCAGCCTACAGGAGGGTAAAAAATGATCCAGAGAAAAAGTCTTCTTTTTCCTATGCACCTATGCACACCCAGTCGATTTATCTCCACTTGGGCCACTGAGAATTGCCAAAATACAATAATACTTTTATTTCCAGCAAATTCCAACCCAAGTAATATCATTTGGCCTTTCCCAGACACCAGTTCCCTTTATACTGGGCTGTTACAAAATCTTTTCACGTGAAACAATTCTCTTTAAATTAATTGCAAAGTGGCTTTTAAAGGGTGAGCCCAACCAACAACAGGGACATGGCCCAGGATCCCAATGCCTGGAACTTGCTGATTCCTCAGGTGAACTTGAATCCTCTTCCTGAAGGTGAAATCTGTCTTCAGAGTCCATGAGCCTTTTAGTCCCTTGAAAATTCTTACAGTGTCTATAAAAATTTCTGCTGTTAACATTTCTTGTGTTATAAAAAGCACAACCACGTTCCTCATAACTGTTTGATGTCTTATATAAAACCCTTTATAAAATAAAATAAAAAAATCTCCCCAGATAGCCTCAAAAGAAAAGTTGCCAGTGTTGTCTTTAAATGGCATGCTTATTTAATATCAACTTGAAGATGGAGTCAGAACTCTGAATTCTGGACTGCTTGTGCTGGCATTGAGGAGCCCTGCTAAAACCTGCCAGTTGCTAAAATATCCCTTCTACTCCATGGGGAGATAGTGTCAAGAGTAAAAGCCAGAAAGGGAAATTTTGGCTGGCATCCAAAAATGGTTGTAGAAAAGAAGGTTCTCTCTCCGACAGCACTCTGACATGCTTTCTTCAGTTTTGCCATGAAGTTGAAATCTTTCCTCAGGAGAGATGAGTGTATATATAAAGATAGCAAGAGCATGGTGGGCTCAAGAATTTCAAACATGGCCCAGTCTGACATGAAGGAAGGAAAGGGAGAGGGGGTGGGGAAGAAGCCACTGAACTTCCAGAAAGGGCTGTCAAAAGTATATCATTTCAACAGGTTTGCCTTTGAAATGTTTCTACTGGAAAACTCTTCTCAATGATTCTAGCATAAATTGGACCCAAACCTTGTATTATTTTATGTGAGGCTGCTTCTTTGCTTGATTTCTGATTTAGATCTATTGTACATATAATGATATATGTGATCTATAGGATAAAAACTTTGCACTTAAAGGATAATTAGCACACAGCATATTAATATCCAAAGTGCAGCTAAGAAATGCAATCAAAAATTTAAAAAGCCTCTCTGGAAGAAAGGTGGGGTGATAGGGAAAATACGTAAAATGAAGAAACCCCTCCAGTTTCAACAGGCAGTAACTGTGTCTCAGGTAATAGAGTGGCCTCTGTCATCATGTGGTCTTACAAACTCTGCACTGGTGGTTGTTGAGGGCTCAGTCTGTGTGTGTACACCAACGTACAGAGAGAGGCGCAAGCCAGGAGCACCCCTCAAGCAAAATAAAACCTCAAAACAGATACATATACATCTGTTTCCTACACGCAAAACTATCTCTTTACACAGAAAATAGGAAAACCTTGGCAGTTGTCTAAAGAATGCCTTCAGTTACTTTAACAACATGTAACATGTATGGTAAACCTTGACCAACAGTGTGGGTGTAATAAAGCGATTGATTATTATTTCACAATTTCTTATGTTTTGAACTATAAGAAAGGGCTGAGTTTCTAAACTTAGGGTCCCTCTCAATAGCTGTTAATAAGTAAGCAAAGAAATAAACCAGGTATTATTGTTTGTTTGCTGTCATTTAGTTGCTCAGTCATGTTCGACTCTTTATGACCCCATGGTCTGGAGCCTGTCAGCCTCCTCTGTCCATGGATTTCCCAGGCAAGAATACTGGAGTGTGTTGCCATTTCCTACTTGAGGGGAGCTTCCCAACATAGATCGAACCCACATCTCCTGCAGGTCTCCTGCACTGCAGGCAGATTCTTTACCACTAACCCACAGGGGAAGTCCCCCCACCCCCTTTTTTTGTTTGGTAACTAGGTGGAAAGTTGATTGCCATAGAAGCCTTATATAGCCATCAAAATCCAATATGGAAACATAAAGTACAATTTTCTTGATTCATCTATGCAGTAAAATTCTGGTTTTGTTCTTGCTTCTTCCAATAGTTATTTATCTTCTTTACAACAACAATTCCTTTCAACATCCATTTTCTCACTTGTAAAACAAATAATAATTACACCTATTTCTCAGTGTTATATAATTCTAAAAGGTACAAAAGATGTATCTCTAGCAGACTATAAAATGCTGCACACATGTTGATCACCATGAACAGTAGTGATATCTCTGATTCATTTCACTCACAAGATTAAAGAAAGGATATTTTATAGCTTCTGAGATTTATTAATCAGTTTCTAATGCACTAATTTCATGGTCATAAAATATTAGAGCTGAAAGAGATCTTAGAAATCATCTCATTCAAACTTCCTCATTTTTAAGGCCCAGAGAGTTTGTGACATGCTCAAAGTCAAACAGCAAACTTAAAAAGTCACAGGCATACATAGAATACAGACATATTTCAGATGCCTATATCTGCAATACAGGTTCTTATAAGCTTGCTAAATGGTTTCTTTGAAAAGATTCTCTGACTTTTTGCAAAAGATTAGGTTAACAAATCTGGCTTTAAAGAAAATTTCTATAAACTGAATTTTCTATTTACCCATTAGTTCTTCTAATGCAATTTAGAAAAAAATGATCCCATGGACATAGCTGACAGAGACATCTTTTAAAGCTATAATCCTGCCATCTCATCCCCTTCATTAAACCTTTCTATCAGCCCTCTCTTGTCCTATTATAAAAACTCCTTGCCATCGCCTACAAAGTCTGTATGCCATGATTCTGGCTGTTCTAGACAAACATTTCTAACAAAATACCTCATTCATCAATTATATTAATACTTTGGCTACACCTGCTATTTTTCTTTTTTGTTGTTGTTGTTTCTGAGATTTAGGTGATAATTTTCCCTCAGATCAATGCATGGTACATCTTTTGTAATTTATTTCTCAACTAAGTGTCATCTCCTTGATGAGGGTCATCTGAGCCCTCTTTAGTCTCTTATCTGTTTCTTTATCTTACTCATGGTCTCATCCCATCTGGAATAGTCTTATTCATAAATAGTTTGCACGTGTAGTATCAGCCTCTACCATTAGAACATAAACTCCACTAAAGAAGCATTGGTTTTCTTTCTCACAAAGTACTGACTCCCCAGACCAACTAGTTAACACTAGCCCAGAACATGGTAGTAGGAACTATTCTGTTTATAAGCAAAACATAATTTATTGATGAGTGAAATAAGGAAGGAAGAGGAAAATGAGTAGATCACTTATAATTTTTGATAAGAAAGATATTAGATGGTAATTGTATTGTGTTCATAATAGCTTACAGCTCCAAGCAGGTGGCAGCACCTTGACAATCAGGACTGCATTAGAAGAATTATGTGAAGAAATATGGCCACTTGGCAGCAAGACTAAAGAACACCGAAGACAAACATTATTGATATTAGAATTTCAAATGAAACCAGGCTTCAGTATCAGGTAGAATCATTATGTGTAGGCATTAATATGTAACTATTCCATACTCAAGATACATAGTATTCAGGCACCCAGGAGAGTGAGGAGAAACAGAGAAGATACAAGCATAAGATAAAAACTCTGACATAAAGTTCACATAATTTGCTTTGGGATCATGAGGTATAAATACAAGTTGTATAACAGTGCAAAAGTTAAAGAACTACTCAAAAATCTAAATAGCAACTCTTATAAAGTGAATGTGTGTTTCTCCTTTAAATTCATATGCTGAAATCTACTTTCCAATGTGATGCTGTTTGGAAGCAGGGCCTTTGAGAGGTGATTAGGTCAAGACGGTGCAGCGCTCAAAGATGGAATTAGCATCCTTATAAGAGGCCAGAAACCATGTGCATATACAAAGAAGGCAGCACCCTACAACTCCAAAAGGATACTCACCAGAACTGGACCATTCTGACTCCTTGATCTCTAATTTCCAGCCTCTGGAAACTTGAGAAATAAATTTCTGTTTTTTTTAAGCCACTCAGTTTACCATAATTTGTTCTAACAGCCAGCACTAAGAGAGCCCTAAAGAAAAATATGAATCATAGAGTCCCTGATTCCATATCAGCTAAATAGAAGAGTCAATAAGCACTATGAGTTCAAGAGAGAAAATGGTGTTGCAAACTGGTCCATACTGGTAAGATGTATGTAGAAGGAATATTATTGTCATGCACATTCATTATTTTAGGTAGTGAGGGCTGTTCCAAATACATAAAGATTTCATTCTCTTTATTCCTCCATGCTCACACGCCTCTGTGTTGATCCTGAATAGCACAGGAAACCATGTAGATACAGCACAGAGTCTGTCTGCGAAAAACTGAGCACAGGCAGTGTGTGCTTTTTATGCCTTTTATATTACCTTTGGGGCTTTTCTATCTTTAGTTCCAGCTGAAAGTGATAGCAGGACTAGGGTAGTCAGATCTGCTAAACAGTAGGGTACCAATGAATCAGCCTGAATGTGAGCAGGAAAGTTTTCTAGCCAAGGTATGAGTAAACTAAGTTCCCTCAGTTTTCCTTCTTTCATCCCACTGCAGTTTCTTTTTACTGCTCATTTTTTTGATAAGGAAATGGCAATCATCAGTAGAGTATATGTTTTGTATCTTTCCTTCAATAATATCTTGGTATCTCTATCCCAGATGGGGTTAGGTTGAACTAACCTAGAGAGATCAAAATCTCTGGTCCTAAAGACACTAGACTCAGAGAAGTTCAAGCAGTCACTATTCTAAGGTAAGAACCCAGTTCTGCTGGCTTGGGATGCTTATGCTGACCCTTTTCCCTTTGCAATTCTTAGTCCTGCATGCTTGGCTCAGAGAAAGGGTGAATTCTTCTTTACTTTGGCTCAATTCTTTAAGCTAGTCCTGATCATGATACATTGATAGTTCAGTTGCTCAGTCGTGTCTGACTGTTTGCAACCCCATGAATCACAACACAGCAGGCCTCCCTGTTCATCACCAACTCCTGGAGTTCACTCAAACTCATGTTCATCAAGTTGGTGATGCCATCTAGCCACAGTGCTGGTCAAATCCTTTAATGAAAATTAAGTGAATGGAGAGATGTTTTGATTCATTTACAACAGATACATATAGTCTGTGTCAGATAATTCCTTTGTCTTAAGCTATAAGTCCTGTTCTCTGTGGAAAGTTGGGGAAAGGCAGCTGAAACATAAATACTGAGGCTTGGGTTCAAACCCCAGCTCATCACTTTATCTTTGTAACTCTGAGCAAGGTCATTAAATCCACTAACCTCAGTTTCTCTGTCCTTATAAAGTGCTTTTAAAATGTATCATACTTCCCAAGGTAAAGACCAATGACTGAGAGGGATCTTGAATTATGAATGTAATGTGTTTACTTTTTATTCTCAACTGTTTGATAAAATTATTCCATATATGGATCTGAAAACTGTGCTTTCATATGTTGATTATTTGGCCTTGTCTTTGTTTCCACAGGCCTAGATTGTATTTGAATGCCTGATGCTTTTATCTATACCTGATATTTGCTGTGTTGCTTCATTTATTTTTAACTCTGATCTCTGCTGGGGCAGGAAGCTTTGCAAAACACTGTAGTTGGGGAACTGTCTTATCCTATATCTATATCTATATCTCTCTATATATAGCAACATACTGCTTTTTGTATAATGCATCATGAATAAATTTTGAAATGAGATTTAAGTTATTTTATATTATCTGCATTGTGACATTTTGTAAAAGTATTCCCACTCAACACTGCTTATTGTTCTTTCAGATAAAACTGCAAAATTGTGAAGGTGGCTAAGCTATTTATTTATTTTAAAACTAGGGAGGGCTTTTTCATCTCTTGTATCTTTCTCCAAGTTCCATCATTTGGTGACCCAGGCTCTCCTTATCATTTCACACTGCACACAGACTTGGGGGGCATGGAAGAGCTCATCACTTCCTGGACAAGAGCATCAGTATCTCACAGGAGCAGAAATGGGGGATGTACAAGTTCATTATAACATTCAGAAAAGCTGTTGAGTTTGCTCTGTGCAAATCAGAGATTTGTAGAAATGATCACATTTCTATAGCCTTCCTTCTCTCCACAGCACGTTCTGCTCATTAATTCGTTAATCTTTGTACCACTCCTGCAGTGGAGGTAACTATTATTAGCTTCAGCTTGTAGATGGAGAAATAGAACTAAAGTACAGTGAAGTTCAGAAACGCATCCAGAATCACAGTTAGAGATGTTGTTGGGAGTGGGATCTGAGCCCAGAAGTCTTGTCTCCCAAGTGCCTACTCTAACAGAGACACCCCCTCCCACCCCACCATTAGCATAATGGTTAAGGGAAGCTGTCACTTGATTTCTTGGATCTGCATTCACCTAAGCTAGTGAACTCTTCTGAACAC
This sequence comes from Bubalus kerabau, assembly GCF_029407905.1. Classification (NCBI taxonomy): domain Eukaryota; kingdom Metazoa; phylum Chordata; class Mammalia; order Artiodactyla; family Bovidae; genus Bubalus; species Bubalus kerabau. The sequence continues at coordinate 17,704,716 of NC_073644.1, read as the reverse complement.
ACGTACAGCTGAGTTGTTCTAACATTTACACTGCCAAATGTCTGCATAATTTCTCTCTTTTCCTTACCCAGCTGTCAGCAGCTGCCCTGCCTGACAGAATGTACCCACCTGGTCAGGAAAATACATTTTGGGGAAAAAAAAAAAGTTACTCTTCAGCCCAGTGCTGCAAAAGAACCATGATATTTCTACCTAGTGAAACAACAACATTTCTCTCTGAAAGGAAAGTTGTGTCATATTATTCCCGTGTGCTGACCTCTGTGCCTCCTACTCCAAAGTGCAAATGACATTTTGGTTTACCACTGTGATGATGATAATGAAAATGATCTGGTAGTGGAGATGTTTGGCCAGTTCAGCTTGTAACTCCTGATTGTATTTATTTTCAGGAGATATGGAAATGGAGATCAGGGAGGAGACTAATGTGTGTCGGGCTCGCTGTGCTGCACTCACTGATTGTCACAAAACTACAAGGTGGGTACTGATGCTCCCATTGCAGAGCTGAGGAAATAAAAAATGTAGACTCAGGGAGGTGAACTTGACCCAGATTGCTCAGCTAAGAACCAGAACTATGATTTGAACTCAGTTATATCTGACTCTGCTGCTGCTGCTGCTAAGTCGCTTCAGTTGTGTCTGACTCTGTGTGACCCCATAGACGGCAGCCCACCAGGCTCCCCTGTCCCTGGGATTCTCAAGACAAGAACACTGGAGTGGGTTGCCATTTCCTTCTCCAATGCATGAAAGTGAAAAGTGAAAGTGAAATCGTTCAGTTGTGTCCGACTCTTAGCGACCCCATGGACTGGAGCCTACCAGGCTCCTCCATTCATGGGATTTTCCAGGCAAGAGTACTGGAGTGGGGTGCCATTGCCTTCTCCCATATCTGACTGTAAATCATATCAAATCTATACATTACAATAAGAATATATCAATGACATTGACTCATGTTTCAGCTGACCTCACCTTATAGAATCCGTACTTTTGAAAAGAGAAACCTTGCCTTAGACATAATTTGCCAAGCATGAGCTCAGGGCTGTGCTGGGGTCTCAGGATTCTATCATTCTGTTCTATGATTACACAGTTAACTGTCAGATCACACTGTGGTAACTCAAATGCTTTCGGTAGAAACAAAATATTCTATGAGTTACACATTCCTGCCTAGGCTTCAGAGTAAAAGAATCTGGAGTCTGGATATGTTGGAGGAGTTCAGTGTCATAGTCTATTACAGTCAAGGTAGACAATTAGACAAATGTATATACATGAATCATAGTGGACCAAGCAATGCTATATAGATCATATTTCCATTCGCAGATGTTGAAATGAAGTTCAGAATGCATATCATTTCAGTTCAGTTCAGTTGCTCAGTCATGTCCAACTCTTTGTGACCTCATGGACTGTACCATGCCAGGCTTCCCTGTCTATCACCAACTCCCAGAGTTTACTCAAACTCATGTTCATTGAGTCGGTGATGCCATCCAACTATCTCATCCTCTGTTGTCCCCTTCTCCTGCCCTCAATCTTTCCTAGGAACAGGGTCTTTTCAAATGAGTCAGTTCTCATCAGGTGGCCTAAGTATTGGAGTTTCAGTTTCAGCATCAGTCCTTCCAATGAATATTGAGGACTGTTTTCCTTTAGGATGGATTGGATGGATCTCCTTGCAAGCCAAGGGACTCTCAAAAATCTTCTCCAACACCACAGTTCAAAAGCATCAATTCTTCGGCACTCAGCTTTCTTTAGAGTCGAACTCTCACATCCACACATGACTACTGGAAAAGCCATAGCTTTGACTAGACAGACCTTTGTTGGTAAACTAATGTCTCTGCTTTTTGATATTCTAAGTTGATCATAACTTTTCTTCCAAGGAGCAAGTGTCTTTTAATTTCATGGCTGCAGTCACCATCTGCAGTGATTTGGGAGCCCCAAAATATAAAGTCTCTCACTGTTTTCATTGTTTTCCAATCTATTTGCCATGAAGTGATAGGGCCAGATGCCATGATCTTAGTTTTATGAATGCTGAGTTTTAAGTCAACTTTTTCACTCTTCTCTTCCACTTTCATTAAGAGCCCCTTTAGTTCTTTTTCGCTTTCTGCCATAAGGGTGGTGTCACCTGCATATCAGGTTATTGATATTTCTCCCGGCAATCTTGTTTCCGGCTTGTGCTTCATCCAGTCCAGCATTTCTCATGATGTACTCTGAATATAAGTTAAATAAGCAGGGTGACAATATACAGCCTTGACACACTCCTTTCCCAATTTGTAAACTGTTGTTCCATATCCAGTTGTTCCAGTCTATTGTTCCATGTCCAGTTCTAACTGTTGCTTCTTGACCTCTGTACAGATTTCTCAGGAGACAGGTCAGGTGGTCTGGTATTCCCATTTCTTGAAGAATTTTCCACAGTTTGTTGTGATCCAAATGGTCAAAGGCTTCAGCATAGTCAAAGAAGCAGAAGTAGATGTTTTTCTGTAATTCTCCTGCTATTTCCATGATCCAATGGATGTTGGCAATTTGATCTCTGGTTCATCTGCCTTTTCTAAAACCAGCTTGAACATCTGGAAGTTCATGTACTATTGAAGAAGCCTGGCTTGGAGAATTTTAAGCATTACTCTGCTAGCTTGTGAGATGAGTGCAATTGTGCAGTAGTTTGAGCATTCTTTGGCATTGCCTTTCTTTGGGATTGGAATGAAAACTGACCTTTCCCAGTCCTGTGGCCACTGCTGAGTTTTCCAAATTTGCTGGCATATTGAGTGCAGCACTTTCACAGCATCATCTTTTAGGATTTGAAATAGCTCAACTGGAATTCCATCACTTCCACTAGCTTTGCTCATAGTGATGCTTCGTAAGGCCCACTTGACTTCACATTCCAGGATGTCTGGCTCTAGGTGAATGATCACACATTCGTGATTATCTGGGTCATAAAGATCTTTTTTGTACAGTTCTCCTGTATATTGTTGCCACCTCTTCTTAATATCTTCTGTTTCTGTTTGGCCCATACCATTTCTGGCCTTTATTGTCCCCATCTTTGCATGAAATGTTCTCTTGGTATCTCTAATTTTCTTGAATGCATATAGCATTTCTTGAAGATGCAAGACCAGCCAGTAACCCAGGTAAGGCTGAGTCAAAATTTCCCTGCCTCCCCAGCTCATCCTCACTGTGCATCACAGCTCTCTCTCCTGTAGCACATCTCTGCTTGCCAACCACATAGTAAGAACCCTTCTTCCTTTCTCTGCACTTCCTCTTTGCTTCTCTAGTAAGCCCATTGAGACATAAAGGAAAATTTATCTCTCCTGGGAAACTTTTAACTTTATATTTAGACTTTGATGAAAAAATTAATAAGTGTGGTGCTGAACAATAGTTCTTTCAAAAACTTTATTTGAAATATGCATTCAGATATATTTATACACCTAGCTATACTATTTAGTAGTCTCAGATGGTAAAAAATCTGCCTGCCATGCAGGAGACCTGCATTCTTTCCCTGGGTTGGGAAGATTCCTTGGAGAAGGGAATGGCAACTCACTCCGTTATACTTGCATGGAGAGAATTCCATGGATAGAGGATCTTGGTGGACTATAGTCCATGGTTCGCAAAGAGTTGGACATGACTGAGCGATTATCACTGTACTCTTTAGCACTTATATACGAAACAAACACCAGTGTAACCACTACACAGGTTAAGAAGCAAATGTTTTCTAGCACCTTGGAAGCTCCTGTGTGACCCTTTTTAGGATAAGATAAGCATAACCCTGACACAGAATAACTCTGCTTTTTTTCTCACAAATCTAATGTAGAACAAAAGTAGCAAGACACTAAAACATTTGCAAAATGTGACTTCACTCATAAAAGTTAAAAAATGAAACTATACTATTCAGAGACATGTACATGTGGGGCAAAACTATTAAGAAAAATAAGCAAACAAGTGATAGTTAATTGGGTAAATCAAAACATGACATCTCTCTGCTTCAACTCCTTCAGCGAGAGTGTATTTTGTGTGAAATACACCCCTGTTCCTCATCTAACCCCCAAGTGTGTGTGGGATCCAGTGCTACCCTCTAATCTGCCTTGATCCTCCTTGCTCTCAGCCTTCTGAACCCACTGACCTTCCACCTGTTTCCAAGAACACAGGAGGCTCATCTGTGTGATCAGGCCCTTTCTGAGTTGCTTTTTCTCAGGACCTTTGCATTGCTAGCACCTTGTCCAGAGATTTCTATCTAATGTCGCTTCCTCAGAGAGATTCTCCTCCACCACCTCTAATCTAAACTAGGACTAAAACTACCATATGACTCAGCAATACCACTACTGGGCAAATACCCTGAGAAAGCCATGATTGAAAAAAATAAAAAACAACTACAATATGTACCCCAGTGTTTATTGCAGCACTATTTACCATAGCTAGGACATGGAAGCAACGTAGATGTCCATCAAAAGATGGATGGATAAAGAAGCTGTGGTGCATATATGTGATACAATACTACTCAGCCATAAAAGGAATACATTTAAGTCAATTCTAGTGAGGTAGATGCGGAGAAGGCGATGGCACCCTACTCCAGTACTCTTGCCTGGAAAATCCCATGGACGGAGGATCCTGGAAGGCTGCAGTCCATGAGGTCGCTGAGGCTCGTACACAACTGAGCGACTTCACTTTCACTTTTCACTTTCATGCATTGGAGAAGGAAATGGCAACCCACTCCAGTGTTCTTGCCTGGAGAATCCCAGGGACGGGGGAGCCTGGTGGGCTGCTGTCTTTGGGGTCACACAGAGTCAGACACGACTGAAGCGACTTAGCAGCAGCAGCAGCAGTGAGGTGGATGAACCTAGAGCTTGTTATACAGAGTGAAGTAAGTCAGAAAAAAATTAAATATTGTGTATTAATGCATATTTATGGAATCTAGAAAAATGGTACTGATGAACATACTTGCAGGGCAAGAAATAGAGATGCAGACGTAAAGAACAGACTTTGGACACAGTGGGGGAAGGAGAGGGTGGGATGAATTAAGATAGTAGTATTGAAACATATGCATTATCATATGTAAAATAGATAGCTATGGGAAGTTGCTGTATAACACCAGGAGCTCAGTGCTGTACTCGGTGACAAACTAGAGGAGTGAGATGGGGTGGGGTGTGGGGGGAGGTTCAAGAGGGAGGGGACATATGTACACTTATAGCTGATTCATGTTGTTGTATGACAGAATCCAACACAATATTGAAAAGCAATTATCCTCCAATTAAAAATAAATTAGATCAATTCACTGTATGTTGTCCATCATAGCATTTATCACTAGTTACTTTTTATTGCTTATTTTTTTTGTTCAATTATATCTGTCCTCACTAGAACATAAATGCCATGAGGGAAAGGGCTGCCACTAACTTGGTGATGCTGCCTCCTTAGCAACTAGAACAGTAGCTGGTACACAAAAGATGCTGAATAAATAGCAGTTGAGTGAATTGTCAAAGAGCAAATCATTCTGTGTAGGAGATCAAACACAAAGAACACAGAAAAATTTCATAGTAGAATTCTGAGCTTGTGGCTGAGAGCTGGGCAGTGGTAAGAACCGAACATATGAAGAGAATGAAATAGATCACTGGAACAGATTTTGATCCAAAGGCCAGGACATGGATACTTATTTTAGGCCTAAAATCCTCATGTAAAAAGTGTTGAGTTTTAAGTACTTCTTATGATTCCCACACCACTCCCACTTCTCTGGTCAAAGAAAGAAGCTTTTGATTAAACCATTGTCTGTTGATTCTAACCCCCACCACACGAATAACAGGGAGAAAAGGGAGAGCTAAGAAGGACTCAAGTGTGAGAACTCAGTCGAGGTGCGCTGGGACTTTAGGAGACTCATCCTTCTCTGTGTGCAGTCCTAACTCATGCTGTGGCCGTCATCCAGCTCTGTTATCAACAGACCACAGGTCCTAATCAGGGGCAGGTGACCTTGTGAAGCAGAAATAATATGTTACAAAGGTACAGTGTAACAAAAGATGTGTGCAAGGCTTGGCTGCCAAGCCAGTTTTTCTAAATAACATTCTGATTGCATTCGATGCCTCAGCAACCCCACTATTCTTGCTGCCCAGACTCACCGTAGCCAATATATGCACTGGACGATGAAAAACCCAGGGACCCACTGGGCGGAAGCCAAATCACATATCAGCAACATCAGAATAAGGGCATATAAAGCAATCCTGTTAAATATTTAGATGTGTAAAGCCCCAGAGCATGACATACACTCAGCTAGAAATGTACTTTTATAACCAGGATACTTGAGATTATAACCAGTAGAATATTGTGCCTGTTAAAGGGAAGTGAATCTGAGAAGAATTTGCTGCATATTAACCTATAAGATTTAAATCATCACTATCAAATCACATTGTTAATTGAATAGTAGCATTATCCCTTACATTTGCATTTTACTTTTGTTGTTGTAAATCACTTTCACAGACATATTGCTTTCTGAGGCTCAAAACAAAAATCCATGGAGATGAGCAAGTATTTTTTGAGTATCTGCTGTGGACAGAGCATCAAACTCTATACTGTGAGAGATACAGAGACTAGCTGTCAACTGGAAAAAGAGGGCATATAGAGAAATGGTCAAGAATCATCTCCTTGAGGGAAATGTAATGGAACGAGGATCAGTCAGGTGGATATCAAAGATCAAAGCAGATTTTAATGGGAAGAAAAAACAAAATCCTGTGCTTGTTATCATTAAGAAACTGTCCTATGTTAATGGCTTAGAACTAACCATCCCACAATTGCTTAGAGCACAGATGAGAAGACAAAACATTTCAAAAGAACACAATTATAAGTACAGTATCATATGCACATGCCCACTGAGTGACCCACATAGAAGAGTTAGAAAAAGTCAGACTGAATAAGGTTTGTAGAAGAAATTGGATTTGGGCTAGTATTTCAGAGAAAAGTAATATGAAAAAAGTGTAAGTGAGTTTGTGTATGAGAATGTGCAAAAGTGTTCACTCAATTGAGGGCTTCTTTTTCACATAGAGAATAATGCAAATTCTCAAGGGTTACAGAAGTATCCAGCTAGAACTCAAATATATTACAACGTCTCCTACTGTAAAAATGCAACCTAAAAATAGAAGAGATGAACTGTTCGCCCATTCAGTAAACAGGGACTGAATATTGGAGATGGAGTCAGAAAACTGACATGTGTAGACAAGGTATTTCAACTGAGAAGATAGAATGCAGGAACTATCTAGAACACGTACGAAAGACTCCTGGAGGAAGCATTGAGCTGATTTAGAGAACTGATAAGAGTTAGCAAGGAGAGGCCTGGGAGAAGGGCATTTCTGATAGAAGAAACAGAAATGGAAAAAGAAAGGGTGGTGTGTAATGAGCTCCTGCTGATATCAAGAGCTATTGAATGAGCAGAACCCACCAGAGCCCTCATCTCTCTTTTCCTGAGTGAGGGCCTTGATGAGACAATAAAAAAGGAAGATGATGATGCACACTCCCATCATGAGTGACCACTTCAGAAGTCCCACCAGCAGCATCAACAACAGGCAGGGAACTTCAGGTGCAGGTCCCTGCTTGGCTCCAGCTACAGTGGTAAACCCTGAGGACTGCTTGTTCCAGAGATGCTACTTCTCAGATTATACCCAAGGTAAAAGCAAAGGTTTAAAAATATCTAGCAATTGACAACAATGAAGTTGAGCTTGATATTAAAGCCTAAATTGTATACACACTTATTCAACCTTCTGCATTCTTCCCTTATCTTCTCTCTTATTTTCTTTGGTGTCTCTTGACTATCCAAAGGCTTGCTTAGAACTATTAAGGTTAAATATGTTAAGATTTCATGGTTTCCCTGGTGGCTCAGAAGTAAAGAATACACCTGCAATGCAGGAGAAGCAGGTTCAATCCCTGGTTTAGTAAGATCTCCTGGAGAAGGAAATGGCAACCCACTAAAATATTCTTGCCTGGGATATCCCAAGGACAGAGGAGCCTGACAAGCTATAGTCCATTGGGTCAAAAAGAATTGGATATAACTTATTTTGGCCACCTTATGCGAACAGTTGACTCATTGGAAAAGATCCTGATGCTGGGAGGGATTGGGGGCAGGAGGAGAAGGGGACGACAGAGGATGAGATGGCTGGATGGCATCACCGACTAGATGGAAGTGAGTTTGAGTGAACTCCGGAAGTTGGTGATGGACAGGGAGGCCTAGCGTGCTGCGATTCATGGGGTTGCAAAGAGTCAGACACGAATGAGCGACTGAACTGAACTGAACTGAACTAGTGACTAAACAATGACATTTCAAAGTAAGTGAAAGATTTCATTATAGTTATTCCTCTTGAACTTTTCTTAACAAACTATTTAAATCAAAACTTTGAAGAAAAATAATACTGTTTAGAGCCGTGGCTAGGCTTCCCTGGTGCCTCAGATGGTAAAGAATCTTCCTGCAATGCAGGAGACATGGGTTTGATCCTTGGGTCATGAATGGCTACCCACTCCAATATTCTTGCCTGGAGAATTCCATGGACAGAGGGGCCCTGTGGGCTATAGTCCATAAGGTCGCAAAGAGTCGGACATGATTTTGCAACCAACACTTTTTTCAGACCAATAGCAAACCATCAGGAATCATTGTTCACTAGGGCTTTCTTTGATGATAAACCCTGACAATCACCTCTCTTATTTCATTGATAAGATATCCAAATAGAACAACTACAACAAAAAGAAATCATGTAAATTGAAGGGTACTTTATTTTTCCCTGCTGTAATATTAGAGAAACAGAGACACTACATGGACACTTAAAGCAAAGAACATACAAAGCCTTAAGAAAAACCCAAACTGTCAATTTAGCCAATTGCAAGTGAAGACACCCTACAAAAGAATGGGAAAACGTGGACTGGGACCTAGACCCACAACTGCCCAACTGTCACCCTCTTAGGATTACAACTCTTCCATTTGTAAAATGTGGAGAGCTTCCAGCCTGTTGTCCATCTCACAGGGTACCTATGTGTTTGCAAGGATTCAATGAGCTTACCCAGCACAATCTCTGACACATTGGAAGAAAGTAAAAATTCTAGTTTAATAAGTGAATAGCATATAAAGAGGCAGGGTGCCACAATACAAAGAGTGTGGCCCTTTAAGTCGAAGATACAAGTTCAGAAACTGGGTTGCCACTGGGATTGCACGACTGGATAATCATGAGAATTCTCTGAATCTCATTAAATGAGAACACTTGGGACAGGCCTAGGATGGGATGAAGGGAGTCAGTAAAATGTTTATGTGCCTTCCCTTTTGCTTCAAATAAACCTATCGTCCAGAACCTTCTACTTTTTCTGTTATGTAGGTATACACTTACTAAATATCTGCACCCCTTATCACATAAGGACTATGATAGCACCTGCTGCTGCTGCTGCTAAGTCGCTTCAGTCGTGTCTGACTCTGTGCAACCCCATAGAAGGCAGACCACCAGGCTCCCCCGTCCCTGGGATTCTCCAGGCAAGAACATTGGAGTGGGTTGCCATTTCCTTCTCCAAGGCATGAAAGTGAAAAGTGAAAGTGAAGTAGCTCAGTCGTGTCTGACTCTTAGCGACCCCATGGACTGTAGCCCACCAAGCTCCTCCGTCCATGGGATTTTCTAGGCAAGAGTACTGGAGTGGGGTGCCATTGCCTTCTCCGATGATAGCACCTAGCCCACTCCAAATCGAACTTTGGTTGAAACTCCTTCAAGTTAGCAAATTATAGCTTCAGAAACTTTAAAATTAAAAAAGGAGAGAGTGAGAACAAGGAGACATAAAAAGCAAGTACTCATGTTTATGTTTATATGAGTTTGAGTGTATGTGTGTTTGAGTGTGTTTAAGAGTGTGAGTGTATGATTTTCCTATTAAGATGTGGATGAAAAATTAGCTGTAGGGAGCAGATCAGTATGAAGATATATATATATATATATAACCTGTGTATGCTGAGGCCAACCCAGGACACATTCCGTACAGCTGTAGCTAAGCTATTAGACCAAGACCCCTAAAGTTAGCAGACCCCTGCCCAGAGCCACACAGGACACCTACTGATTAAGAGATGGGACCAGGTTAGTTAAAGACAAAGATACAGCCTAGAAGTGTATTTTTATCTGTGTGGAAGAAACTTCCAAATTTGCCATTGTAGGAAATAATGTTCCTGTTTTCTCAGACTGGCTTTTATTTTTTTCTATCTGAGGTTTTTCTGTAAATGGGTTATTCAGGCAAGTAAAAAGGCAGAAAAATAAACACTATTACTGTTTTCAAATTACAACAACTCCTATGGCTGTTAGTAATCCTTGATCAGTCCTGCCACACTTCAGTAACAGTATTCCATACACTTCCTTCTTACCAGAAATCTAGCAATCTTTAATGTATAGGAAGCATTGCCTTACTTTTTTTTTTATCAGAACCTTCAAAACTGCATTTATGAAAGCAGCAATCTGCTATATAAATTTGAGGTTTAGTTCTCCTAGCAACAACCACAGAAAAAAATTCGTAAAAAAAGCAGTTGTGACTATATTGTTAGAAATATTGAATCCAGCTGAAGTTCTTTCTCTTGCCTTTCCCAAGCACTGGTATAGGATATGGCTATCGAGTCTGTCAACTGGAAAATTCTTCCTAAAGGGCAAAATGCAACATTATGGATCACAGTCAACCAAAGGGGGAAAAAATAAAGTAGAAAATTGCCCTCTGAGCTGATAAAAACCCATCTGTCTCTCATGACAAGTCAGAGCCATTCTTCACAGGCTCCCATCCTGAAGACATTTAGAGGGTCATAATTTCCAGTTCCTTTTCCTTTTATTCTTCTTTCTTTTTCTTGGTGGGGGAAGGCAGGCCTGAAAAGAGCTGGTTGCTGAAGACTGAGAGAAGATGGCCTGAACTAATTCATCTTGTGACCTTTTAGTGCCTTCACAGTAAGGTGATTTAATAGCACTTAATCTGTCAAACATTTGAAGCTTTGTAATAACTGTATATTAAGCCGGTTTTTATGGAGCATTAACTAAAGTCCTTCCAGTTTACAAAGAAAGAGAGAAGAAAAGAAGAAAGAAAACACTTGCCATGTCCATCGTCATTAAACTTCCGTTATTCTCTGGTGGGTTTGTGTGCTGTGGAGTGGCCAACCTGCAAAGCAGTTATGTCTCTGCCTTGTGCAGTGTCTAGAGGAGAGCCAGACCTCATGGCCTTACTGGAGCATGGTCAGGTTGCTGACTCTGAAGATGGATTTGCTGTTGAAAATCTCCAGAGAAAGACATGGGAAGATTCTGCATAAATGGGCCCTGTGACTGTTTCAAATCCCAAGTACTTCACTGCAAAGAAAAATACATCATGATTGGTTTGTCTCAATGTGTATATTTTTCCAAAAACCAATTCTCTGCAACCCAACTGGGTGTCCAACAATTAAATTCAATTCTGATCCTATCTACCTGGCTGCTGCTGATGCTAAGTCGCTTCAGTCATGTCTGACTCTGTGCGACCCCAGAGACAGCAGCCCACCAAGCTCCCCCGTCCCTGGGATCCTCCAGGCAAGAACACCGGAGTGGGTTGCCATTTCCTTCTCCAATGCATGAAAGTGAAAAGTGAAAGTGAAGTCGCTCAGTCATGTCCGACTCTTAGCGACCCCATGGACTGCAGCCCAGCAGGCTCCTCCGTCCATGGGATTTTCCAGGCAAGAGTACAGGAGTGGTTTGCCATTGCCTTCTCCTTCTACCTGGACTTAGCATCAAAGCCCACAAGTAAAAGGGCTCAGTCCCACAAGACTTCCCCCACCCCAGATCTGAGCCACAAGCAGCATTCCCAGGTGATGCACACTTCAGACCAGTTGACTACAAATTAGAGGATCCCCACAACACCCTCCTCAGGTTCTGTAATTGTTTAACTACTCATAGAAACCAGGAAAATACTTTTCTCAGAGTTATAAAGATACAAGCCAGGGACAACCAAATGCAAAAGATGCCTGGGCTAAAGAATAGGGATGCAGAACACACAGCTCCCACCCCCTCTCCAAGCATCCTACCCTCTAAGACATCAACGTGTTCTCCAGCCTAGAAACAGTTCAAGAGTTTTATAACAAATCTCTAGCCCTCCACCCCATCTCAGAGGTTAGCAGGCAGAGCTAAAGTTTCCCACCCTCTAATAATGCACCTGGTCTTTCTGGTGACCGGCCCCTATGCTGAAGCCATCTGGAGTCCCTGTTCTGAGTCACTATTCATGGAAATTCAGGTGTGGTGAAAGGGGCTCATTATGAATTGCAAAGAAGACACACCTGTCATTCAGAAAGTACCAATGGTTTTAGGAGCTCTGATCTAGAACCAAGAAACAGGCAAAATATATATACTTTTAATTGTACCAGACTTGGATACAGTCTGTACACTCTGGTAAGGATAGGTTAAGACCAGGTCAGAAATTTTACCTTGAACGAATATGAAATTCCACTCCTTAAACCAGTGTAATTACAGCACCTAGTGATCTGGCTAGGATTTCTTTGAGAATTTGTACTTGAATTCTTTTTCCATATCTGTTTAGTACCCTGTCCTCATCAACCATTCCTCAGGGTTCAGTCTCAGCTCACCTCCTACATAAACCTGCTTTGCCTGGCCTCTCAGTCCTTTTCACTCTTGCCTTCCCTTCCCTTTCTCTGAGTTCCTGGGTCACCTAGAATCTGTGATGCAAGCTTGAGATAGTCTGACTAGATCATAAATTCTGTATTTTTGGTGTCAAGAAATAGATGGCATATTTAAATCAGGATAAACTGAGGACATTTCACAAACTAATTAGTTTCAAAAGTGGAGATGGGGTGTAGGGAAAGGAAGAAAACCCCAGGGTTAACAATGACTCTTTTGCATCCTTAGGCCTGGATTGATGGGGAATGGGCAGTTAACAGAACTGGAAAGAATGTTGTACATAGAAGACTTCCTTTAAAGGTTTTGTGAATTCTGCTAGAGTGATGAAATCAGACCCAGATGATACCACAGAGGGGCCTGGTTGAATAAATATCCTCAACCTACTCTCTGATCTCCTCCTAGGGTTCCCCATTGACTGAACAAAGCCAGAAGCCACAGGCAAGAGAGCTCATTGATTAAGTCCATATAAGTCATCCCTAGGGCAGAGGGAAGGTGGTAAGTAGCTATAGAAACACTATTAATATCTAACAGAGGGGAGTTTAACAAAAAACCATTGAAGTGTGTATCCTGAATCCAGATGAGCAAATACTGTTATATCAGGTCACTTAGACTTTCCTCTCCTGGAGAAGGGAATGGCTAATGGCTAGCCACTCCAGAATTCTTGCCTGGAGATTCTCATGGACAGAGGACCCTGATGGGTTATAGTCCATGGGGTTGCAAAGAGTCAGACACGACTGAGCAACTAATACATTCATACATACATAGACTTTCCTCTATGACTACTCCACTCCTATGTTCCCTCTTTCTGCTTTGATATTGGAAAGAGGCTCCCCAAAAGTGTGTCTTAAAGCATCATTATTTTAATCAATTAACTGACATTTAGCAAAAAAAGCAAAAGAAGAGAATAAGAAGATTCAAAGTGCCAAACCCAGTGGATGAGGAATAGGATTCATCAAGCTTTCTGTCTTCAGATACACTCTTTTACTTTCAAGGAAGCTGCCTTCTTAGTTTTTCTCCTATCTCATTGCAACTTTTTAGGCTCTTTTGCAAACTTCATCCCCTCCCCATCATGAAAAATTTTGAGCTCTTTCCTCTTTATCTTTACACCTTTTTATTCCCTAAAAGAGTGCTCAATTATTATGATTTTGTGTCATCAGTATGCTTACAACATGGGATTTTTTTTTTAATCTCAAATCAGACTTGTTTTGGCAAATTCCAAGCACATATTATCATACTCTCTACTTAGCAGCTATTATTGAATATCTCACACAAATATCAAAGCTTATCATCTTTGCAAATAAACTCCTTCAGTTTTTTTTCTTTTTTCCTAACTCATTAAACAGTATCCCCACCCACAAGCTGTTGAAGCCAGAACCAGTGGTCATGTTACCTCCTCCCTCCTCTACTCCTGATCTGAAAATCTCCATCAAATCCCGCAGACTTTTGCTGTAGAGCACGCATAAAATCTCCATACTCTACAATAGCTCTTTTTGTCCAAACAACAGGTATCTCTCACTGCACTATTAACTGATTTCTCTGCTTTTCTATTGCCTCCAAATCACTTTCCTTACTGTTGGCAGAATGACCATTTAAAAACAGTAATCCAATCCTGGGTTAATTAATCCAATACTAGAGTGTATTGCCATTTTCTTCTCCAAGGGATCTTCCTGATCCAGAGGTCAAACCTGAGTCTCCTGCATTGCAGGCAGATTCTTTAGCGTCTAAGCCACAAGGGAACCCCACAATCCAATACTGCGTTACTCCTCTTAAATTCCTTCACCAACTTCCCTTTATGTTTAGAATCAAATTCAAATTGCCTCTTCTGTTCCACAAGCCCCTTTGCAGTCAATCTTTGCCTCCCATTCAGACTAGCCAGCCTGACCTCCTACCACTCTCCTTGCTTATTCCTTGACCTACCATGTTTATTCCTGCCTGAGAAGCCTCATTATAGGTACTCTCCCCACTTGTTGGGATGTTTTTCCTGAAAAATGAGTATTGGCTATTTCATTTAGGTTTCAATTTACATGTTACCTTCTCAGAGAAGCCTTTTCTGATTGTCTCAAGTGAAATTGTTTCCCTCATGACCATCCTCAAATTTCCTACTTGGCTTCATTCCTTCAGAGCCCAGTCATTATCTAAAAGTAGACTATTTATTATCAGTTTATAGTCTCCTTCATTAGGATGTAAATCTCTGAAAATTGCCTAAACAATGGCTGGTACATAATAGTTATTCAGTCAATACTTTTTTTTCTGAAATTAGTGAATGAATGAATAAATGATGTCATGAATAAAAGACAGTTCTCTCTTTCCCCTCTCCCTGGTGACTCTTTAATTCAATTAAACAAGCACCTATCTCATAACTCAATATAGTAGTTGTTTATATACAATTTTTATTTTTCCCAAATGTAAATGAAAGATTCTGAAGGCTGAACACACATTTCATGTACATTTCATCTCTCATGGCTTCCAGGACTTATTTGCAACCTAGAAGCTGCTTAGTAAATGATTGTCCCAAGAAATAGATGGAAGAACTGAATGGGAGGGAATGAAGAAACAAAATTCTTTTCATATGAAACAAACCTTGTGTATGCAATAGCTTCAACCAACAGCAACTTGAGCACATCTTCTCATGGGAATAACCATCTTCTCTAATACTCTCCTCCTGGTGTTATTTATTTCTTTAAAAAGTTAGCCTTTACACAAATCTGAAGGAAAAAAAAGGCACAACTTGATCTCAGAGAAGCTTGGTATAGAACAGTCTTATGGACTCTGTGGGAGAGGGAGAGGGTGGGAAGATTTGGGAGAATGGCATTGAAACATGTAAATATCATGTATGAAATGAGTTGCCAGTCCAGGTTCGATGCACGATACTGGATGCTTGGGGCTGGTGCACTGGGACGACCCAGAGGGATGGAATGGGGAGGGAGGAGGGAGGAGGGTTCAGGATGGGGAACACATGTATACCTGTGGCAGATTCATTTTGATATTTGGCAAATCTAATACAGTTATGTAAAGTTTAAAAATAAAATAAAATTAAAAAAAAAAAAAAAAGAAAAAAAAAAAAAAAAAAAAAAAAAAGAGTGAGAAACAGAGGTAAGAGTGCAGTGGATATGATTTAAGATAGTTACTTCAAACTCCATAAATTTTCTCAGTAAGCATTAGAGCTGCTTAATATTTTATATAGCATTGCTTGCCTAGGAATGACATCTAGAAAACCTCATAAATGTATAAGCTTTTTCTTTTGATTTATTTATTCTCCTGGCATCAGGATTTTTTTTTTTTTTTTTTTTTTTTTTGGTCCATATTGCCTATGTTCCCTTCCTCCTCTTTTTGTTCATCCACCCCCATTATAAAGATCTGTACTTTCACTTGATTACAGTTAGGACATAGATTCTAGATCATTATCTTCTTGCCTCTTTTTCTGAAGCAATTTGTGGATATTGCACGTGCTATAGCCCGTGGGCTCACAAAGAGTTGGACACGACTGAGCGACTGAACTGAACTGTGGATATTACAACACAAGGAGAATTCCTTTTATTTGAAATGAGCATGGGAAGTCTGATGGTTCCTTCTTTTATTTGTTCTTTCAATCAGTGTCTTCTATGCTAAGTGTGTTGGAAGAAAAACAAAGATGTATAGAAACAGGTCCACTTAAACTTCCTGCTCATGGCAAATATGCTAGATTTCAAACTCAATTTTAACACAACTCCAAATTCTGGTTTACAAACATGATGATATATTTAAAAAAAAATTTTTTTTTTTGGTACCTAGATTGTATTCAACACCTTCTTTTTGTACCACAATGGGCCATTTAAAGTGTTTGTGCATGGGGGAGGAGGTGAGTATATATGATACAATTCTGTTTTCTGTTGGACACTCTTTAAGCAAAGGGATCAATTCCTGTATACTTTACATTCTTTCTCCATACATCCCAAGTAAGACATATAAATGGCACAAATAAATTCATAGTATTTTATTATAGTTCCATAGTTTTCCAACTCAAGTCAATCTGGCTATAAGCTTCTATTTGCCAAGTTGAGCAAGATTCATTAGCAGTCATGTTCTGACTGATTTTACTCTCTGAGGTCTGGATAAAAGCAAAGGGTTAAAAAATTCAGGAAATAGGGGAAATACTCTGATCATCAATCTCTTTAGATACCAAAAGCTGATGTTCTGTAACCAGCTGTAACTCTCAGTGCAGGTGACCCTTCTACAGTTCTGAAGCCTGCATAGTTGGGTCTGGACACCATGGTCATTCATCAGGTCCAAGCATCACAGTGTCTTGTTCTACCATAAGCAGAACCAACAATTTCAGGTCCATTTCTTAGTGTTAAGAAAGTCAGTTTCTGGAGATAAGTATGCCTCTGTGTATGTGAATATCTCTCCAATAACATAGTCCCCACCTGTCCCTACCTAAAGTAGCTTGAACTGGGCTCCCACAACCCCAGTGGGTCTATGGCATCAATTTTATAATAAATAGTTGATAATGCATAATTTAATTTTCCAGAGATAAAATTTATACCCTACATATCCATGTGATTTTGAAAAAAAGAAAAAATAGGAAGGAAAGAAAAAAAGAAAGGTAGATATAATGCCTTATTGGTATTAAAAAAAGAAATTAGGGGAAAAATACTTTATGATGAAATAACGTTAGTGCTTTAATCTGATTTCACTAGAAAACATAAGGAAAGAATCCAGGTAATTGTACCACTACAAGGACTCATTATGATTTACAGTCACAATTGTGGGCTGGTATATCTGCACTGTATTGGCAAAGAAATACCTCAAGTATAATTTTAGTCAGCAATATGGTGATGGTTGGGCTTCCTGGGTGGCTCAGAGATTAAAGTGTCTGCCTGCAATGTGGGAGACCGGGGTTCGATCCCTGGGTCGGGAAGATCCCCTGGAGAAGGAAATGGGAACCCACTCCAGTATTCTTGCCTGGAGAATCCCATGGACTAAGAAGCCTTGTGGACTACAGTCCATGGGGTTGCAAAGAGTCGGACACAACTGAGCGACTTCACTTCACTTCACTTCACAGTGATGGTAACATTCTGAAGAAAACATACTGAAATCCTGCTTCAATTTCCACAGTATATCCCTGTGTAATAAAGAATCTGACCTCATCCCAAAGAGAGGTCTAGTCTTTGTCTCCAGTTCTGCCTCTAAATCCCTGAAATTTCCTGAGTGATTGCAGTGTTTCGTTATTCATTTTGGGCCCTTTGGATCACATCTGATCCTCTGTGCTGAGAAAACTCATATGGGGACAGAACATGTCCAGAAAGACTGAATATGTGATTAGGGGATTGAATTGTATGATATCAGAGATTTCTGGGTAAGAGACAGTGGCTGGTGATTGAGTTCAGTGATACTGGTAGTCATTCAATAAATTATGCCTACATAATAAAACTCCAATAAAAACTCTGGACAGTGAACCTTCCAAGTAATCAATACACTGTGTATTTTGTCTAACATCAATCCCAGGAGGGTAACATATCTCTGAGGATGTGAAAGTTAAGCATCTGGAACTCTTTCAGACTTCACCCTAGTTGTCTCTGCCTTTGACTGGTTTTAATTTGTATTCTCTATAAAACTGTAAGTATACCACTTTACCAAGTTCTGTGAGTTTTTCTATGAAATGATCAAACCTCAGGGAGTCTGTGGGAATCCCCAAATCTGCAGCTACCCAATCAGTAATAAAGGTGATCCTGGAACTCTTGAATTTGTGGTTACTGTCTGAAGTGAGGGCAGGAAGATGGTCTTGTGGGGACTCTTTCCTCAGTCTGTGCACTTTGATTGATATCAATTGGTCTATGATATTATAGCTGCCTGTCACTACCACCACCACAAACATCTCAAATAATAGAACAGAAACCAGAACTGCATATTATTCTACCCATTTTTGCACTCACCAGCAATAACACAAACATTTAGAACACAAATGTACGCAAATGAAGAGGAAAAGAAAATAGGAGTAGGTCTATAGGGAATCAAAATTATGGAGTCACCAACAACAATATTAAGTTTATGATCACCATATTCCAAGAATTAAAGTAAAAGTTAATAATGTTGACAAAACACTAAAACTATGAAATAAAATTGAATTGAAATGCTAAAAGTAAAAAGAAAAAAATACAAAAAACTGAACTCGATAACTCAAAGAATTGGCTTAAAAAGGGGTTAGATATACCTGAGTAGAGATTTAGAGAACTAGAAAATGGCTCAGAAGAGAATATTCTGACTAAAGCAAAGGAAGATAAGATGAAAAATGCAGAATAGACAGAATAGAGAATAAGAGATTTATGAGGTATTGTTACAGGTCTGTGTACTTCTAATTGGAATCTCACAAATAAAAAAGAATTAAAATGGACAAGAAACAATATTTGGAAATAAGAGCTGAGAATTTTCCAAAATGAAACTAAAAAATATTCAGGAATTATTAAAAATCTCAAGATTATAAATCTAAACAAAATGGCAATTAAAAGAAAAAAAGATTAAAACTAAACAACAGAAAGAGAATAATCTTAAAAGCATTTAAGTGAAAAGGACTTATATTTTTCAAAGGAGGAATAACAGACCTCTAAAAAACATATATATATATATATATATATATATATATATATATATATATATATATATATAAAAGAAGCCAGAGTAAATGAAGGGATATTTTCAATGTCATGGGGAACGAAGTAGTTGATAATCTAAAATTATATATCCAGTGAGGAAAAAGCAATGTCTCAAAAATGATGATCAGATAAATTTTTTCAGCAAATCAATACCTGATAAAATTTGTCAATGGTATACTCATCATAAATGAAATATTAAAAGCTAATAAAAATGATTCCTCTTGGAAGAAATTAAGAGCAACAGACAACATAAGAGACTACTCTACATGTGAACATCATCAGATGGTCAATACTGAAGTCAGATTGACTATATTCTTTGTAGCTGAAGATGGAGAAACTTTCTACAGTCAGCGAAAACAAGACCAGGAGCTGACTGTGGCTCAGATCATAAACTCCTTATTACAAAATTTAGACTTAAATTGAAGAAAGGAAGGAAAGCCATTAGGCCATTCAGGTATGACCTAAATCAAATCCCTTATGATTATACAGTGGAAGTGACAAATAGATTCAAGGGATTAGATCTCATAGATAGAGTGCCTGAAGAACTACGGACAGAGGCTCATAGCATTGTACAGGAGGTAGTCACCAAAACCATCTCAAAGAAAGAGAAATGTAAGAAGGCAAAATGATGGTATGAGGAGGCCTTACGAATGGCTGAGAAAAGAAGAGAAAAAAAAAGGCAAAGGATAAAGGGAAAGATATACCCAGCTGAATGCAGAGTTCCAAAGAATATCAAGGAGAGATAAGAAAGCCTTTTTTAAGTGAAGCAATGTAAAGAAATAGAGCAAAATAATAGAATGAGAAAGACTAGCAATCTCTTCAAGAAAATTAGAGATACTAAGGGACTATTTTAGGCAAAGATGAGCACACTAAAGGACAGAAAGGGCAAGGATATAACAGAAGCAGAAGAGATTAAGAAGAGGTGGGAAGAATACACAGAAGAACTATACCAAAAGATCTTTATGACCCAGGTAACCATGATGGTGTGATCACTCACCTAAAGCCAGATATCCTGGAGTATGAAGTCAAATGGACCTTTGGAAGCATCCCTATGAACAAAGATAGTGGAGGAGATAAAATTCCAGCTGAGTTATTTCAAATCCTAAAAGATGATGCTGTTAAAGTGCTGCGCTCAATATGCCAGCAAATTTGGAAAACACAGCAGGGCCACATGACTGGAAGAGGTCAGTTTTCATTCCAACCCCAACAAAGGGCAATGCTAAAAAAAATGTTCAAACTACCACGCAATTGCCTTCATTTCACATGCTAGCAAGGTAATGCTCAAAATCCTTCAATCTAGACTTCAACAATACATGAATAAAGAACTTCCAGAAGTACAAGCTGGATTTAGAAAAGGTAGAGGAAACAGAGATCAAATTGCCAACATCTTCTGAATCATAGAAAAAGCAAGAGAATTCTGGGAAAAAACACCTACTTCTGCTTCATTGACTATGCTAAAGTCTTTGACTGTGTGGATCACAATAAACTGTGAGAAATCCTTATAGAGAGGGACTATCAGACTACCTTACCTGCCACCTGAGAAACCTGTATGCAGGTCAAGAAACTACAGAATGAGACATGTAACAATGGTCTGATTAAAAACTGGGAAAAGAGTATGGTGACGCTGTATATAGTCAACATGCTTATATAACTTATATGCAGAGTGCATCATGCAAAATGTTGGGCTGGATGAATCAAAAGCCAGAATCAAGATTGTCAGGAGAAAAAAATAAAAAGAAGAGAAAACTAAGAAAACAAAAACAAATTAACAAAAATACAATTGTCCAGGGAAGTATCAACAACCTCAGATATGCAGGTAATATCACCCTAATGGCAAAAAAACGGAGAGAAACTAAAGATCCTCTCCATGAAGGTGAAAGAGAAGAGTGAAAAAGTTGCCTTAAAACTCAACATTTTAAAAACAAAGATGATGGCATCCACTCCTATCACTTCATGGCAAAGAGATGGGGAAAATATGGAAACAGTGGCATATTTTACTTTCTTGGGCTCCACATCACTGCAGAAGGTGACTGCAGCATGAAATTAAAAGACACTTGCTCCTTGGAAGAAAAGCTATGACAAACCTAAACAGCATATTAAAAAGCAGATACATCACTTGCTGACAATGGTCTGTATAGTCAAAGCTATGGTTTTTCCAGCAGTTATGTACAGATGTGAGAGTTAAACCATAAAGAAGGCTGAGCACTGAAGACTTGATACTTTTGAACTGTGGTGTTGGAGAAGATTCTTGAGAGTCCTTGGACAGTCAATCTTAAAGGAAATCAACCTTGTATATTCATTGGAGGGATTGGTGCTGAAGCTCTAATATTTTGTACACCTGATACAAATAATCAACTCATTGGAAAAAGACCCTGATGATAGGAAAGATTGAGGGCAGAAGGAGAAGAGGGCATTAGAGAATGAGCTGAATGGATGGCATCACCAACTCAATGGACATGAGTTTGAGCAAACTCCAGGAGATAGTGAAAATCAGAGAAGCTTGGATTGCCACAGTCCATGGGATCGCCAAAAGCTGACCTGAAAAGCACTATAGAGTACTGCTAGTGACCTGGAAAGCACTATAAGCCAATTCTGCATAATTAAGATTTACACAATTTTCACACAGCAGTAGGGTACAAATTCAAGTTTCCATAGACTATAAACTAGGAGACAAAATGCTTTCTTCTCTGCAATCACCCTTTGTATTTTTTTCAGTCTTCTAACTTGACTGAGGCTTTCAGTAGCTAAGTCAAGGATCTCTCGGTGACACTGCACTTAAAAATATATGGGCTCTTTTCAAATATCTTTTGATATTTATTTATAACATAATTCCACAGTGATAAAAGAACATACTCTGTATAATTTCAATACATTTAGACTATGAAATTTTGGAAACTTGTTTTATGTCCACTACAGTATTCTTGCCTGGGAAATCCCATGGACAGAAGAGCCTTGTGGGCTGCAGTCCATGGGGTCACAGAAGAGCTGGATACAACTTAGCAACAAAAGATCCACTACAAAAGGACACAAGAAACATGTAAGAGTCAATAAAACAGAAAACAAAGAATAATTTTGTAGATTTAAGCCTCAATATGCAAGTAATTGGGCTTCCCAGTGTGGCATTAGTGGTAAAGAACCCACCCACCAATGCAATAGACCCAGGAGATATGAGTTTGACCCCTGAGTCAGGAAGATCCCCTAGAGGAGGGCGTAGCAACCCATCTAATATTCTTGCCTAGAGGATCCCATGAACAGAGGAACTTGGCAGGCTATGGTCCATAGGATCACAAAGAGTCAGACACAACTGAAGTGATTTAGCATGCTTGCAAACATACAGGTAATTACACTAAATATAAATGATCTAAACACTCCAAGTAAAAAGATAGGTTCAGATTGGGAAATACAGTTCAATTTACCAGGAAAATAAAAAGAAGTCAAAATTGGTAACTGCTACATGGATCAGGGGAGCCCCAGAAACCAGAATTCAATAGGCTTTCTGTTTATCTTATAAGGTGAAAGGGGATAATTATATTTTCATCCTTAGGTAATAATTACACAGAGAGACAGAGGAAAAAATGCATAAACACACATATGCACAAAAAGAGGTTATTTAATTTCTCAGAAAGTTTCACAAATTATGGTTCAATAAATAACAGATAGTATTACTTCTGTATTCTAAGTGGCTAAAATCTAGGAGATATAAGCCACAGTCAAAAGTTAGTAAATTTCAGGAAAGAAAAAGTAATTAAAACAACTGCAAGTGGGTTTGAAAAAGAGAATGATAACTCCTGTTTTCTTTAATATGTTCCCTGTTTAATCATGAGTATATTTTTAATTTTTTAATTGGAAGATATTTATAATATTGTGCTGGTTTCTCTACAACTATGTATCTACCCTCTTGAATGTCCCTCACACCCTTCTCCACTCCACCCCTCTAGGTCATCACAGAACACCAGTTTGAGCTTCCTGTGTTACACAGCAATGTCCCACTGTGTGTGTGTGTTAGTCGCTAAGTCGTGTCTGACTCTTTGCGACCCCATGGATTGTAGTCTGCCAGGTTCTTCTGTCCATGGAATTCTCCAGGCAAGAATACTGGAGTGGGTTGCCATGCCCTTCTCCAGGGGATCTTCCTAACCCTGGGATAGAACCCAGGTCTCCTGAATTGCAGACAGATTCTTTACCATCTGAGCCACCAAAGAAGCCCAATATGTTCCACTAGCTATCTATTTTAAGCATGGTAGTGTATATATGTCAGTGCTACTCTCTCAATTCATCTGCTGTGTCCACAAGTTTTTTTCCCTATGTCTGTGTCTCTGTTCCTGCCCTGCAAATAGGTTCATTAATACAACTTTAAATGTCTCATGGACGATTCTAATGCAAAGTGAGGGATGAGAATCAATGTTCCATGTTATCAAGAATAACAGTGCACTAATATCCTAATTCTATTCTTTTACTTACTATTCTATGGAGCAAAGCTTTCTAGGGAAAGACGTTAAAAGTGAAGATGTCTGGGCCCAAAACAGCAGAGATTTGGATTTGATGAATCTTGAGATTTGTCCAGGAGATTGCATTTTTCAAGGTCATCAGGGAATTCTGATGAAGATAACACTACCCTTTGGAAATATCCATCTGAAGATACTGAGCATTTATTCTGATGACATATTTTTCAATGTAAACCTGAAGGGTGGCTCCTCTTTAAAATTCCAAATAAGAAGAATCTAGAGAGATCCATCCATGGAGATCAGGGTGCATTTAAGAAGGGGGATGTGCATCTCAAGGCCTGTTTTGGCATTGCTGAAGGGCAAAGTGGATGGGGGTTTACTTGAGGAATAACTTCCTGAGAGCCCTTCCCACAGTGGCCCCGGAGCCTGAAGGTGGATGTGAACATTGAGACCTCTGCCTCCTTTTATTCGGGAGAATTTGGAACATGAGAAGAAAGGAATGGAGATGGAGAGTGCTGTTCCAATACCCATTTGCCTATGAAACTTTCAAAAGAATGCTTCCATAATTTCTGGGACTGATGCAAAGAGGGACAGACCTCAATAAAGGACATGGGAGTAGTGGGGCTCCCTAGGGAGCTGTGGGTAGGGGAAAGCTACAGAGCAGGAACTCTGCTGGGAGCACTGTCAGATTAAAAGGAGAAAAGCTAATATTCTGTGATAGGATTACTTGGTGATAAGAAGAGCCAGGATGAAACTGGACCCTTCTCATTGGAAATCACGTACACCATGCGGGCATAAGTCTCCCCGTGAAGAGAGAAAGAAAAGCTTACAGACTCAGAACACACTAGAGACTGCTGTCTGCACATCTCTGACTGTGTGATCCATGTCAGCCTCCCCTGTCTATTTACCTAGTTCTCAGCCTGAAGGGAGACAGATTCAGAGCTGGGCTAGGACTGAAACTGGAGAAAACGTTCCTCCTCTCATCCAGAAATCCCAGTTCAAGACTATGTAGTGGGACAGCTAGGGAAGAGCAGAAAAAGAACATTTGAAGGAAGTATTTATTAATACACAAAGACTATTTCAGTGAAACCTCACTGGACTGATATCCCTCAGTAAACTGGTTAATTGCTACCTCACAGCAGACAGGAGATATCCTCACCACTCAGTGCCTGGACATTTCCATTTATCCCTTTCTCCTTAGGTCTCAGTAACTCCCCTGATAGTCACATCACATGTCATTTCAAGGAAAGGCTACATCCTCAACAGGTCCTAATAGGCTTGCCCCCAAGTGGGCTTGCCTTTTCTTCTCTTTTCCCTGTTATCTGGATAAAGATCTTGAGTTCAACATTCTGGCTACAACAAAGATCCTGTGCTGATACAGGGGCCTCAGCACAGATGGCAGTCAACACCAGTTGGGAGCTGTGGGGTCACCAGATGAGCTAAACTTGAGCTATTCCAACACAGGCAAGGTTGGGCTGGGACTACTTGTCCATCAACCTGGCTTTCTCTCCTCATGCATGCTTGGAGTGCTGAGAGCTGCCTTGCAGGTGGGCAACAATTGCATTACCATAAACCTCCAATTAGAGAGCCTCGCAGGCAGGCTGATCTGATCCCTTTACAAGAGCTGCTGAAGGCGGCCAAGTTCTGCCCCAGATCTTCATATTCAGTCACTCAGATTATACAGGAAGTTACAACACAGAGATTTGGAGAAGGAATTCTGCCCAATGAGTTTGGCACCTGAGAGTTGCACACAGACATAGCTTCTGGACAGGAAAGATTAGAAATTAGTAAACACATCAGTTTCTGGTTTTAGCATGGGGTCTGGGAAAAGACTAATTCTCTCCTTTCTGAAAGCCTGCTTTGGCTCTGGGATACTCTGTGCTATCAGGGATGTTTGTAATTCATATGTTTTTACAAAAATACCAGGAAGATCAGTGGGAGGACAGTCTTTCCACTAGACTACGAGCCATACCTCTATGATTATGCATCACTTTCATAGCAAAGCAAAAGTTAATATTGCTAATGCAATCTTCACTAAAGCATTCACAATATAAGCATTTATTTAAAGATAAAGTTTCCTTTTCTAGATTCAAGATGTTTGGTTTTAAATGATTCATTCTAGTAAACCATAAACAGAGTTCTAGTTTCTAAATGTTAAACATCTACACACCTACATACACTTTCAATAAAAAATTAGTGAGCAAAAGTGAGATAGTGAGGAATGTACAATAACCCTTAATATATGTCACAAAAATAATAGATTATCTGAATTTAGACAAAGTAGTAGAATCTGGTTTATATAAGTGTTAACACCAGCATTTTCTTTCTTTTATTTCACAAGTCCAAACACCTGAATCAATAGTTAATTTAAAATAATCAAAAGCTACCAAATCTTAGTCTTTATCAAATATGTGCATGAATGAGGTAAGTCTTCCATGAGCCCAGGGTCACTTTGATCCTTGCAGTGGTTCATAAACCAGCATGTAGGCTCATGAGGACAACGGAGGTGGGCACCATAGCTGAGCCGGGAGCTGCAGGAGGGTCTTTGAAGGGAGGGCAAGGATGAAGGTGAGTCTTAGATTGCTTCAGAGACTGACTAAATTTTTCTTAACTCAGTCTGGAAGATAAAGACGATGAAAAGTGGAATTTTTATCAATTGAACTCATCTTCTGATCCTTCTCTATTGCTATCTACAGGTTGTGAGCACAAAATCTTATGTTCAGTGGCGTCCTGATGAAATCAAGTTGGATTGACTGACACTTAAGTGCCTCTGCCCCAGAAAGATCTGAAACTTGAGGTCAGAAACCTAATTATTGTTACCACAAAGGACTAATAGGGGAAGCAATGGCCCTAGGCTATTTGCAAAGTGTTTTACCAAAAAAAAAAAAAAAAGGATTTCTCATTCATCTGTAAGTAATGAATTTACTTGATACCCTTGTATTCCCAAAACCTGAAATGGCAGTATTTTAATCTTTTTTAAGGGTTTTTTCATCAATTTTACATTCAAGGATGGTTCAGAGATAAGCTACCAGTTATCTGAGGAGATTGTGAGACACAGTCAGTAAATGAAAGTCAAAACTTACATAGGCCGCTCAGCCACTTTCCAATGCTTATGTGTAAACACAGGTAAACAAGCCATTTTGCTCAGAGTGTTCAAATAAGGAGCAATAAGAAAGTGGATTTAGATGACTTGTGGTGGTTCACAGAATAGATAATTTATGAGGCCAAGGTATAAACATATTTATTGTTATTCTGAAGCCTCCTAAATAAGGCAGCGTTGCCAATGGCTTATTTGCTTATTTTTTTAGGAAACCCCCTGTGGAGAGACCAGCAAAAGTCCTGCTGGTGAAAGACCACAGTTTTCATTACATAACATACAAGGGAAGTTTGGAAGCCTGGGTTTTTAATAATAAGAGTCCAAGTCCAAGTTTCCAGTGTATGGTTATAACTACTCATGTTGCAGTTTCAGAACAAATGCTTCTGAAAGAGCTCTTGACAGTAAATTTCACTGTACTAAACTTATTAAAAAGTATTATTTATTTATTTTTAATTGATTGATGATTGCATTACAATATTGATTTAATTGCTGTCATACATCAACATAAATTAACTATAAGTATGCATATGTCCCCTCCTTCCTGAATCTTCCCCCATCTCCTGCCCATTCCTACCCCTCTAGGTTATTACAGAGCCTGTTAGAGCTTCCTGAGTCAAACAGCAAATTCCCATTGACTATCTATTTACATATATTAGTGTATGTGCTTCCATGCTACTTTATCCATTCATCTCACTCTCTCCCTCTTCTCCCCAACTATTGTCCATGTGAAGTGAAAGTCACTCAGTCATGTTCCACTCTTTGTGACCCCATGGTCTGTACAGCCCATGGAATTCTCCAGGCCAGAATACTGGAGTGGGTAGCCTTTGCCTTCTCTAGGGGATCTTCCCAACCCAGGGATCAAACCCAGGTCTCCCGCATTGCAGGTGGATTCTTTACCAGCTGAGCCACAAAGGAAGCCCACGCTTGTCCATGTTTGTTACTTATGTCTGCATCTCCAATGCTACTCTGCAAACAAGTTCATGAGTACCATCCTTCTAGATTCCATATATATGTGTTAATATACAATATTTGGTTTTTTTTTCTGACTTACTTCACTCTATATAATTATCCACCTTATTATCATCCACCTTATTAAAACTGACTCTGATGTGTTCCTTTTTATGGCTAAGTACTGAGCGACTTCACTTTCACTTTTCACTTTCATGCATTGGAGAAGGAAATGGCAAGCCACTCCAGTGTTCTTGCCTGGAGAATCTCAGGGACGGCGGAGCCTGGTGGGCTGCCATTTATGGGATTGCACAGGGTTGGACATGACTGGAGAAGGTGATGGCACCCCACTCCAGTACTCTTGCCTGGAAAATCCCATGGATGGAGGAGCCTGGTAGGCTGCAGTCCATTGGGTCGCGAAGAGTCAGACATGACTGAGCGACTTCACGTTCACTTTTCACTTTCTTGCCTGGAGAATCCCAGGGATGGGGGTGGAGTGGGGGGGGGGTGCCTCGTGGGCTGCCATCTCTGGGGTCGCACAGAGTCGGACACGACTGAAGTGACTTAGCAGCAGCAGAAGCAACTTAGCAGCAGTAGCGGCAGCAGTATTCCATTATACTATGATGTACCACAGCTTCTTTATCCATTCATTTGTCAATGGATATCTAGGTTGCTTCCTTGTCCTAGCTATTGTAAATGGTGCTGCAATGAACTTTGGGCTACCTGTGTCTTTTTCAGTTTTGGTTTCTTCAAGGTATATGCCCAGAAGTGGTGTTGCCAGATCATATGGTGTTTTCCCCTTTCATGGATCACTGCCTTGTTGTGGTGAATGGGCTTGCATAACTCAATGAAACTATAAGCCATGCCAGGCAGGTTACCCAAGACAGATGGGTTATAGCAGAGAGTTCTGACAAAAAAAAAAAAATGTGATCCACTGGAGGAGGGAATGGCAAACCACCCAGTATACTTGCCATGAGAACCTCATGAACCACAAAAAGAGTCAAAAGATATAACACCAAAAGATGAGTCCCCCAGGTCTTGGGAAGAGTGGAGGAGAATCACCAATAGCCCCTGAATGAATGAAGCAGCTGGGCCAAAGCAATTCAAAAGTGTGGATAATGACAAACTGTGGAAAGTCCTTAGAGAGATGGGAACACTAGACCAAGACCATCTTACCTGTCTCCTGAGAAACCTGTATGTGGGTCAATAAGCAACAGTTAGAGCCCTGTATAAAAGACCTGGTTGATTCAGTGTTGAAAAAGGAGAAAGACAGAGCTCTCTGCTGTCACCCTGTTTGTTTAACCTATATGCTGAGCACATCATGAGAAATGCCAGGCTGGATGAGTTACAAGCTACAATCAAAACAGGCAGGAGAAATATCAACAATCTCAATTATGCAGATGATACCACTCTAATGGCAGAAAGTGAAGAGCCTCTTGAGGGTGAAGAAGAAGCGTGAAAGAACTGGCTTAAGATAAATATTAAAAAAAAAAAAAAGAAAGAAAGAAAACAAGATCATGGCATCCAACCCCATTACTTCATGGCAAATAGAAGGGGAAAAGCTGGAAGTAGTGACAGATTTCCTCTTCTTGAGCTCCAAAATCACTGTGGATAGTGACTGCAGCCAGGAAATCAGAAGACCATCACTTCTTGGCAGGGAAGTGATAACAAACTTAGACAGTGTGTTGAAAAGTGGAGACATTACTCTGCCAACAAAGGTCGGTATGGTCAAGGCTGTGTTCTTCCCAGTGGTCACATATGGTTGTTAGAGCTGGACCATAAAGAAGGCAGAATGCCAAAGAATTGATGCCATAGAACTGAGGTACTGGGGAAGACTCCTGAGAGTCCCTTGGACAGCAAGATCAAACCAGTCCATCTTAAGGGAAATCAACTTTGAAGATTCACTGGAAGGACTGATGCTGAAGCTCCAGTATTTTGGTCACCTGATGTGATCAGCCTACTCATTGGAAAAGTGCTTGATGCTGGGAAAGACTGAAGGCAAAAGGAGAAGAGGGCATCCAAGGATGAGATGGCTGGACAGCATCACTGATGCAATGAACATGAACTTGGGCAAACTCTGGGAGATGGTGGAGGGACAAGGAGTCCTGCAGTCCTTGTTGTTGCAAAGAGTCAGACACAACTGGATGATTGAACAACAACAATGGTGGTTTTACTCCTAGTTGTGTGTTTTTTTTTGTTTTGTTTTGTTTTTTTAAGAAATCTCCATACTGTTTTCCATAGTGGCTGTATCAATTTACATTCCCACTGGCAGTGCAAGAGGGTTCCCTTTTCCCCATACCCTCTCCAGCACTTTTTGCTTGTGGATTTTTTTATGATGGCCTTTCTAACAGGTGTGAGGTGGTATCTCATTGTAGCTTTGATTTGCATTTCTCCCATCACTTCATGGGAAATAGATGGGGAAACAGTGGAAACAGTAGCAGACTTTATGTTTTGGGGCTCCAAAATCACTGCAGATAGTGATTGCAGCCATGAAATTAAAAGACGCTTACTCCTTGGAAGGAAAGTTATGACCAACCTAGATAGCATATTCAAAAGCAGAGACATTACGTTGCCAACAAAGGTCTGTCTAGTCAAGGCTATGGTTTTTCCTGTGGTCATGTATGGATGTGAGAGTTGGACTGTGAAGAAAGCTGAGCACCAAAGAATCTATGCTTTTGAGCTGTGGTGTTGGAGAAGACTCTTGAGAGTCCCTTGGACTGCAAGGAGATCCAACCAGTCCATTCTGAAGGAGATCAGCCCTGAGTGTTCTTTGGAAGGAATGATGCTAAAGCTGAAACTCCAGTACTTTGGCCACCTCATGTGAAGAGTTGACTCATTGGAAAAGACCCTGATGCTGGGAGGGATTGGCTCCAGGAGGAAAAAAGGATGACAGAGGATGAGATGGCTGGATGGCATCACTGACTACATGGACATGAGTTTGAGTGAACTCTGGGAGTTAGTGATGGACAGGGAGGCCTGGTGTGCTGCAATTCATGAGGTCACAAAGAGTCGGACACAACTGAGCGACTGAACTGAACTGAATTGACCTGAATAATGAGTGAGGTTGAACATTTCTTCATGTATTTATTTGCCATTCAAATGTCTTTGGATAAATGTCTGTTTAGGTCTTTTCCCCATATTTTGATTCGGTTGTTTGTTTTTCTGGTATTGAGTTGTATGAGCTGCTTGTATATTTTGGAAATTAATCCTTTGTCAGTTGTCTCATTTGCTATTATTTTTTCCTGCTCTGAGTGTTGTATTTTCACCTTGTTTATAGTTTGTTTTTTTTTTTGTTTGTTTTTTTTTTTTTGCTGTTCAAAAGCTTTTAAGTTTAATTAGGTCCCACATGTTTATTTCTTTATTTCCATTATTCTAGGAGATGAATCATAAAGGATCTTGCTATGATTTATGTCATAGAGTGTTCTGCCTGTGTTTTCTTCTAAGAATTTTATGCTTTCTTGTCTTATATATTTTTAATCCATTTTGATCTGCATACAAAAAACTATAAAACACTGATAACAAAAAATCAAAGACAGCATAAACAAATGGAGGGATATTTTATGCTCCTGGGTTGGAAGAATCAATATTGTGAAAATGACTATACTACCAAAAGCAATCTACAGATTCAATGCAGTCCCTATCAAATTATCATTGGCGTTTTTCACAGAACTAGAACAAAAAATTTCACAATTCATATGGAAACACAAAAGACTCCAAATAGCAAAGCAATCTTGAGAAAAAAGAATGGAGCTGAAAGAATCAACCTACCTGATTTCAGACTATACTACAAAACTACAGTCATCAAGGCAGTATGGTTGTGGCACAAAAACAGAAGTATAGATCAGTAGAACAAGATAGAAAGCCTGGAGATAAATCCACACACATACGGGTATTTTTTCTTTGACAAAGGAGGCAAGAATATACAATGGGAAAAAATAGTCTTTTCAATAAGTGGTTCTGGAAGAACTGGACAACTATGTGTAAAAGAATGAAATGAGAACACTTCCTAACACCATACACAAAGATAATCCGTGTACTAATCTTGAGGAGGGATCGAGGTAAGTAGCATATCATCATAGAGACAGGAGTCCTTCTGTCAAGGCAGGGTAGATACCAAATGCTTCCAGCAAAAACTTCCCAGCAAGACTCAAAACTTCATATGTTACTACTTTTCCAAAACTGAATCAAAGTTGTTTATAATTTGTTGTTTTATTTTTATAATCATTTTAGCATATTAACTATTTACCATATGGTCACATGTAGGGCTAACACAGAAACATGGAGAAAGATGGTTTGAATCTGGTTTGAAAAATTAACATGGTGATAATAACAATTTCACAAAATTGTTGTCAGAAAATAACTAGAAAAGGAGAGGTCTGTGCACTTATGTATTCACTATATAAGCTTAAATTTTTATTGTGAAAAAATGCAAATAAATGCACCATTTTGATCAATTTTCAAAGATTTGTTACAAAATGGATATGTAATGACCACCTAGGTCAAGAAAGCCCCTCTGATTCATCCTAGTCACTGCTCTGTGCCTCTACTGATCACTATCTTGGTTTCAAAATAATCACATTTTTGTGTTTATTTCTAGTTTTCATCCTAAGCATGAATATTATCAACACATGAATGCTGTCTCTGAATACTATAATTTGATTTAATTTGCACTTTGACATTCATATAACTGTAATTATACTGTACGTACACCTTTTTTCTGGCTTCTTTACACAATATGTCCAGGTTTTTTGTTGTTGTTTGTTTGTTTATTTTTTTATTGAAGGATAGTTGTTGTATATAATTTTGTTGTTTTCTGTCAAATCTCAACATGAATCAGCCTTAGATATACAAATAGGAAAAGGGGTACATCAAGGTTGTATGTTGTCACCCTGCTTATTTAACTTATATGCAGAATACATCATGAGAAACGCTGGGCTGGAAGAAGCACAAGCTGGAATCAAGATTGTCAGGAGAAATATCAATCACCTCAGATATGCAGATGACACCACCCTTATGGCAGAAAGTGAAGAGGAATTAACAAGCCTCTTGATGAAAGTGAAAGAGGAGAGTGAAAAAGTTGGCTTCAAACTCAACATTCAGAAAATGAAGATCATGGCATCCAGTCCCATCACTTCATGGGAAATAGATGGGGAAACAGTGGAAACAGTGTCAGACTTTATGTTTTGGGGCTCCAAAATCACTGCAGATGGTGCTTGCAGCCATGAAATTACAAGACGCTTACTCCTTGGAAGGAAAGTTATGACCAACCTAGATAGCATATTCAAAAGCAGAGGTATTACTTTGCCAACAAAGGTCCATGTAGTCAAGGCTATGGTTTTTCCAGTAGTCATGTATGGATATAAGAGTTGGACTGTGAAGAAAGCTGAGCGCCGAAGAATTGATGCTTTCGAACTGTGGTGTTGGAGAAGACTCTTGAGAGTCCCTTGGACTGCAAGGAGATGCAACCAGTCCATTCTAAAGGAGATCAGTTCTGGGTGTTCTTTGGGAGGAATTATGCTAAAGCTGAAACTGCAGTACTTTGGCCACCTCATGCGAAGAGTTGACTCATTGGAAAAGACTCTGATGCTGGGAGGGATTGAGGGCAGGAGGAAAAAGGGACAACAGAGAATGAGATGGCTGGATGGCATCATCGACTACATGGACATGAGTTTGAGTGAACTCTGGGAGTTGGTGATGGACAGGGAGGCCTGGCGTGCTGCAATTCATGGGGTCGCAAAGAGTCGAACATGACTGAGAGACTGAACTGAACTGAATTGAACTGATACATAATATATCCTCTCCCTTTTGAACCTCCCTCCCATTTTCCACCCCATCCCACCCCTCTAGATTGATACAGATAAAATACTATCTATTTTACACATGGTAATGTAAGTTTCCATGTTACTCTTTCCATACATCTCACCTTCTCCTCTCCTCTCCCCATGTCCATAAGTCTATTTTCTATGTCTGTTTGTCCATTGCTGCCTTGAAAATAAATTCTTCAGTACCATTTTTCTAGATTCCATATATATGCATTAGAACACAATATTTATCTTTCTCTTTCTGACACTTTTCACTCTGTACAATAGGTTCTAGGTTCATCCACCACATCAGAACTGACTCAAATATGTTCCTTTGTGTGGCTGAGTAACATTCCATTGTGTATAATATTCCACTGTGTATATGTTCCACAGTTCTTTATCCAATCATCTGTCAATGGACATCTAAGTTGCTTCCATGTTCTACCTATTGTAAATAGTGCTGGAATGAACACTGGGATACATATGTATTTTGCAATTTTGGTTTCCTCAGGGTATATGCCTAGGAGTGGGATTGCTGGGTCATATGGTGGTTTTATTCCTAGTTTTTAAAGAAATCTCCATACTATCTTCCATAGTGGCTCTATCAATTTACATTCCCACAAAGAGTGCAAGAGCATTCCCTTTTCTCCACACCCTCTCCAGAATTTATTGTTTGTAGACTTTTTGATGATGGCCATTCAGACCAGTGTGAGGTGATATCTTTTATTGGAGTTAGTCCTATAGGTGTGGAGTGCCTGTGTGACTGACTCCAGCCCATCCATGAGTCAGACTGATACAGTGATCCATCATGGCCCCAAGTCCCAGGAACACCAAGCAGGTGTTTACCATGGACCACAGGTACATCAGCAACATGGTGTGGCCCAAAGTCTCATGTAGACAAGACTTGTAGGAAAGAGGAAGTAAGCAGGGCTAGAAAGATGCAAAATCTTCCCATTCATTGAGAAAATAGTAAATTAAAAAGAAAAAGATTTGAATAATATGACTCCACAGATGCAGTGAAACAGAGAGCTTGGTGCTGCCTGAAGAGGTTGTAGCTGTGCTATGTAGTGGAGCGGTGGTATGTGAAGATGGAGAGAGACAGAAAGGACCCTAACAGGTGCCTTTTCATATACTCCAGCCAAACTGATCCTTCCAGACTACTCACATCTTGAGTTTGGAATTCTTTGATTTCTAGCAAAGGTTTCAGAAAAACGTTTATATGGATTCCTATAGTGTCTATCTGTGAGGGAAGGGGAATACAAGGGTAAGGATAAGAGGTATATATATATATATATATACACATATACATATGTGCACATTCTAAGCCAAAAAGTCATCCTCTCAGTCCATGAACAAAGGTGAGGAGGATCTGACAAGGAACTCAACAGAATTTTCAACCCCATAAGCCTAAATCATTGCTTTCTGCTGTAATTTGTAGAATGACAGGATAAACATTATGAAGTAAATATTGCACACAATGGGGAGGGAAATAGCTGTGTAATTTCCATTAATGCTAATGAGACTTTGGTGGTTAATTTCCCATGCCTTGTGCTGAATATTTGCTCCAATTAGTAATGTGAAGCTTGTGCCACACTGCTCCTGACCAAGTTTTCACTTTTGGGGAGGGGTGCAATGGGGAGTGGGTAATTGTCCTCATCGTTTCCTCGGATTTCAGATAGTGAAGGTAAGGCTGAAGTCTAATCATATTGTTTTCTCCTTCAGATGAAAAGTCTTTGAGAAACTAATACTTCGTCAAAACTTTTGAAATGCACACCCCCTTGAAAATCATTGTTTTCATTAGTAAGCTACCTGCTGGGGCATTCTCTTAGAGGAGACAGGTTTATTTTCATTTATTTATTTCACTCCAAAGAATAATTTCATCTCTATTCTCATTAGACCTACAGTTTGGTTTAACATCCCTATTACTTCCATGATGATGCTCCAGATAATAGGAAATTAGAGAAGACGTGGGAGAGAGTTTTAGAGGAGTACAATTGGATGAAACACTCCATCGCAAGCTTTTATTCCTGTGTACCAGATAGGGTTTGCTGTTTTGTTCCTAAGAAATACATGTATATCTCATTTATGGCACCTCTCATGCCTGTCTTATATATAAGTAGGAAGAGAGGGAAGATTTTTTTTTTCAGTAAGCTTGTGAGAAAGACATATGAAAATGGGGATAAATAAAACCCAGCCTTCAAGCTGGATTCATGTGGTTTTGTGGGTCAAGAAGCACCTAGAGCATCAACAGAGGGGACCACAATGTCATGTGCTTGGGAACAAAGAGAATGAGGACTATATAACCCTGGATGTTGGGGAAAGGACTTGATAAATACACTTTCTTTTTTTTTTTTTTTTTTAAATTTTATTTTATTTTTAAACTTTACATAACTGTATTAGATTTGCCAAATATCAAAATGAATCCGCCACAGGTTTACATGTGTTCCCCATCCTGAACCCTCCTCCCTCCTCCCTCCCCATTCCATCCCTCTGGGTCGTCCCAGTGCACCAGCCCCAAGCATCCAGTATCGTGCATCGAACCTGGACTGGCAACTCATTTCATACATCATATTTTACATGTTTCAATGCCATTCTCCCAAATCTTCCCACCCTCTCCCTCTCCCACAGAGTCCATAAGACTGTTCTATACATCAGTGTCTCTTTTGCTGTCTCATACACAGGGTTATTGTTACCATCTTTCTAAATTCCATATATATGCGTTAGTATACTGTATTGGTGTTTTTCTTTCTGGCTTACTTCACTCTGTATAATAGGCTCCAGTTTCATCCACCTCATTAGAACTGATTCAAATGTATTCTTTTTAATGGCTGAA
This sequence comes from Bubalus kerabau, assembly GCF_029407905.1. Classification (NCBI taxonomy): domain Eukaryota; kingdom Metazoa; phylum Chordata; class Mammalia; order Artiodactyla; family Bovidae; genus Bubalus; species Bubalus kerabau. Next base: position 17,668,382 of record NC_073644.1, on the reverse strand, counting down.
TAATACTCCATTGTGTATATGTACCACAGCTTTCTTATCCATTCATCTGCTGATGGACATCTAGGTTGCTTCCATGTCCTGGCTATTATAAACAGTGCTGCGATGAACATTGGGGTACTCGTGTCTCTTTCCCTTCTGGTTTTCTCAGTGTGTATGCCCAGCAGTGGGATTGCTGGATCATAAGGCATGTCTATTTCCAGTTTTTTAAGGAATCTCCACACTGTTCTCCATAGTGGCTGTACTAGTTTGCATTCCCACCAACAGTGTAAGAGGGTTCCCTTTTCTCCACACCCTCTCCAGCATTTATTACTTGTAGACTTTTGGATTGCAGCCATTCTGACTGGTGTGAAATGGTACCTCATAGTGGTTTTGATTTGCATTTCTCTGATAATGAGTGATGTTGAGCATCTTTTCATGTGTTTGTTAGCAATCTGGATGTCTTCTTTGGAGAAATGTCTAGGAGGAATCAACCTACCTGACTTCAGGCTCTACTACAAAGCCACAGTTATCAAGACAGTATGGTACTGGCACAAAGACAGAAATATAGATCAATGGAACAAAATAGAAAGCCCAGAGATGAATCCACGCACATATGGACACCTTATCTTCGACAAAGGAGGCAAGAATATACAATGGATTAAAGACAATCTCTTTAACAAGTGGTGCTGGGAACTCTGGTCAACCACTTGTAAAAGAATGAAACTAGAACACTTTCTAACACCATACACAAAAATAAACTCAAAATGGATTAAAGATCTAAACGTAAGACCAGAAACTATAAAACTCCTAGAGGAGAACATAGGCAAAACAGTCTCTGACATATATCACAGCAGGATCCTCTATGACCCACCTCCCAGAATATTGGAAATAAAAGCAAAAATAAACAAATGGGACCTAAATAACCTTAAAAGCTTCTGCACATCAAAGGAAACTATTAGCAAGGTGAAAAGACAGCCTTCAGAATGGGAGAAGATAATAGCAAATGAAGCAACTGACAAGCAACTAATCTCGAGAATATACAAGCAACTCCTACAGCTCAACTCCAGAAAAATAAATGACCCAATCAAAAAATGGGCCAAAGAACTAAATACACTTTCAAATAGGCTGCCTTGAGGCTTTATTTCAAACATTTCTGTTAACCTCACAGCTCTTCTTCAGGACAGAAGTGGGGTCTGGTAGATGTGAGAACACAACTGTTGATCATGAAACAGAAGAGAATTACTAAATTTTGATTGAGAAACATATTCTAGCAGAAAACTACAAACTGTTCCTCCAATGCATATTCTCTATAACAAACAAAACCGAAATTAAGTATCTTATTGAAACCTGAAAAAAAGAATCCTAAAAACATATTAATAAGTAAGAGAAGATAAGTAAAACCAATTGTTTAATATCTGTCCTGATATACATAAGACATGCAAAATGTCACTAATACAGCCTTCAGTTAATAGCTTTGCAATGAATATAGGCTGAATATATTAATGGATAGTCTCAAAGTATGTCACCCTTAGATGGGAAGATATTATTTTCAAACCTTCTTAATAGGTCTAGAAAAATAACCTACCATCATAAAAGAGGTATTTCCATGTCCTAATCATCAGATTTATCTTTCTTCTTCATAAAATAACTCAATTTACCTTTACTATATCTACAGTAATCACAGCTAACTTGTATTGAATGGTTCCTATACGTCAAGCAGTGTTTCCCAGGTGGCTCAATGGGTAAAGAACCTGCCTGCAATTCAGGAGATGCTGGAGATATGGGTTTGATTCCTAGGTCAGGAAGATTCCCCTGGAGGAGGGCATGGCAACACACTAGAGTATTCTTGCCTGGATAATCCCATGGACAGAGGAGCCAGCAGGCTACAGTCCATAGGCTGCAAAGAGTCAGACACAACTGCTGAAGCAACTCAGCACAGCACAGCACAGCATATGTCAGGCAGTACTCTAAGCATCTTATAGGTATTGACATAGTTAATCTTCCTAGTAATTATATAATGCAAATATTACTATTGTTATCATTTTATAAGTGTAAAAAATACAGCATAGAGAGTCTTGGTAGCATGCTCAAAGTCACTAGTCATTAAAAAAAAATAGGATTTGAACCCAAGATGCCTGACTCCAGATCCCCTTCATTCCTTTCTTTCCTTCTTTTTTTTTAAACAATTTATTTATTTTTTTAATAACACCAAAAACATTTTGCATTGGAATATAGCCAATTAACAGTGTTGTGACAGTTTCAGGTGAGCAGTGAAGGGACTCAGCCATGTATATACATGTATCCATTCTCCCCTAAACCTCCCTCACATCCAGGCTGGCACACAACATTGAACAGAGCTCAATGTGCTATACAACAGGTTTTTGTTGATTATCCATTTTAAATATAGCAGTGGGTACTGACCTTCCCAAAGTCCTTAACTATCCCTTCCCCCCAATAACCATGAGTTTGTTTTCTAAGTCTGTGAGTCCTTCTTTCTTTAATAAGAGCATCTTTGAAATATAATTCACATACTGTTGTGGGATTATTGTGTTCTCCAAAATTCATATGTTCAGTTTTTAACTCCTGCTACTTCAGAATGTGATCATATTTGGAGACAGGGCTTCACAGAAGTGATTACATTAAAATGCATTCATTAGGATGGCCCTAATTCAATATGATTTCTGTCTTTATACCAAGAGGAAATGAGGACAAAGGTAGATACGAGGGAAGACAACACGGGGACACCGGAGGTTAAAACAGCTATCTGTAACTAGCTATCTGTAACCTAGGAAGAAAGGCCTGGAATGGATTCATCCCTCCCAGGCCACAAAAGAATCCAATCCTGCTGATACCTTGATTTTGGCCTTGTAGTCTCCAAAACTATGAGAAAATATGTATTTCTATTTTTTAAGCCACCCAGTATGTGATATTTTGTTACTGCTGCCCTAGCAAACTAATACACATACCATCCAGTTTACTTACTTAACATGTACAATTACCTACTTAACATGTACAATCCAGTTTATGTCTATTCACTACAGTTGTACAACCATCACCACAATCATTTTTAAAACAACTCATCACCCATCAGAAATCCCTGCTCATAAGCTGTCACTCCTCATCCACAGCCCCTAGCAACCACTAGCCTACTTCCTGTCTCTATGGAGTTGCCTATGCTAGACATTTCATAAAAATAAATGATACAATATGTGGCTTTTTGCATCTGGTTTCCTTGACTTAGAACCCACTTTGTTAACAAATATGTGATACTGTCTTACTGCCTCACCTCTTTATTCTTAACTTGTCAATATATGACAATAAATTTCTAACTATTACTGTTAATACATATACAAAGTCAAAGGCACTCTGAAATAATAAACTTCAGACAAATCACTGAAATGTATAACTGCATGGAGGAGTGACTGCAGTGCGAGCCAGTAATAAAATGCACCAAAAATGTAAAAATGTGTACATAAAAATTAATCTAGAATATATTGACATTTTCTCCTGAATTACATGAATTGCCTTGTCTGCGTTTCTGGGGTCTTTAAATGCCTTCAAAGAATTTCAGTTGCCCCTCCTTGTTTCAGGCTTCTCATGTGGAGCTAGTTGTTGGCAAAGAATTCGCCTGCCAATGCAGGAGACGTAAGAGACGCAGTTCAATCTCTGGGTTGGGAAGTTCCCTGGAGAAGGGTATGGAAACTCACTCCAGTATTTTTACCTGGAGAATCCCATGGACAGACAGAGCCTGAAAGACTACAGTCCATGGGGTGACAAAGAATCAGACACAACTGAAGCAACTTAGCACTCACTCCTTAGCACACACTGCCTATCAGTGATATAGGTAAAAAGAGTGAGAGAGACACTTCAATCTACCATTTTAAAAAGTCCTTTCCAGAGAGACCCTTGGGAAAGAGAAAAATGAAAGACCTATTCATTTATAGACCTTCAGACCCATTTTGGGCAACTCTGCCCATGAAATGCTCTGTCCTCTGTAATCTACTACTTACAGATTAGTTAACATCATGGCTTAGAGGCATGAAAGTGGGTATCAGTTCTGTGGGTTTATCTGGAAGGAATGTGATACAGAAGGGAAAACTTGTTTTCCTTAAATTTTAAAGAAATAAATAACTGTATAGATCAAGCTTTCATTTTGCTTGTGTTTGAATTTTAGCCTCATCTGAGTGTGAAAACCCAAGTGTAAGACTCATTTGGTGTGATAGTGGATGAAACTAGTAGCTTAGCCTACTCTATGTGATCTAGGCACACCATATGTTCATAAGATCAGATCTCTCTGGCAAATGTGTGGGAGAGAAAATGAAACCTGGAATGCAGAATAGGAAATAAGGGAGAGCAGTAATCATCACACAACTTCACACAGTTCCAGGGCTTGTAGGGCTGGCTTTTGACATTCTTAGGTTATAGAAAGACTGAGAAAATATTCTGGAAATAGTATTAACTTCTCTGCACATTTCTTTCAAGAAACAGATCTTTATAGAACATCTATTGTATATCCCTGCCCCAAGCCAGGCACCAGACTTGAGACAAGCAGCCAAGAAAACACTGACCTGGAACTTGAGGATTTTGTAGAAAACATCAACACTTTTGATACAAACAGTAAAAAAATTCCATTAAAAGAGCAAGCCAGGAAGGCTACTGGGAGAAAACAGATAAAATTTAGCACAAATGGTCAGGAATCTTTTTGTTTCATAATAGAAATCAAACTGAAAAAGAAATTTGTTAACCAAAACCCCAGGAATATTGCTGGTTTCAAGCATGTCAGGATCCAAATGTGCAAATGATATCCTCATTTTTGTCACACTTTCACACTCTCTACCTCCAACCCTATCTCAGCACTCATCTCCTCACAGGTTCTTTCTTTTTCTGGAAGCTCTTTTCATATGGCAGAATGAGGGCCACTCCAATCTCTGAGCACACAGTCCTCACTGTGACCCCAGAGACAAACATCCTTCCTCTGCAGTTTCCACCTACTCAGTACTCTTGCCTGGAAAATCCCATGGATGGAGGAGCCTGGTGGGCTGCAGTCCATGGGGTCGCTAAGAGTCTGACACGACTGAGTGACTTCACTTTAACTTTTCACTTTCATGCATTGGAGAAGGAAATGGCAACCCACTCCAGTGTTCTTGCCTGGAGAATCCCAGGGACGGCAAAGCCTGGTGGGCTGCCATCTATGGGGTCGCAGAGAGTCGGACACGACTGAAGCGACTTAGCATCAGCATCAGCAGTCTCTTAGAGGCATGCTTACTGTGTCTGCCTGGACATGATATCACCTTGTGGACAGAATATCATGGACAGAGAACTGGGGTACAACAGCCTGGCTGAATGCTTATCCCTGAAACCAAGAGTAGATGAGGCACTGTGACTGAGTCTCCTCATAACCCATGAGATGGAGAAGAGGCAATCAATAATAAGGCAACTGGAGAAGACTCTCGAGAGTCCCTTGGACAGCAGGAGATCAAACCAGTCAATTCTAAAGGAAATCAACCCTGAATATGCATTGGAAGGACTGGTGTTGAAGCTGAAGTTCCAATACTTTGGCCACCTGATGTGTAGAGCCAACTCACTGGAAAAGACCCTGATACTTGGAAAGATCGAAGGCAGGAGGAGAAGGGGACAACAGAGGATGAGACGGTAGGATGGCATCACCGACTCAATGGACATGAGTTTGAGCAAACTCCGGGAGATGGTGAAGGACGGAGGAGCCTGGCGTGCTGCAGTCCATGGGATCTGAGAGTCAGACATGACTTAACAATTGAACAACGACAATGAAAAGAGTCCTGGGCAGATACAAACGACACATATCCATCAGCTCAAGAAATTGAAAGAATTTTGAATAGGCAGAGAGATAGGGATAGAAAGCTAAGAAAGCATATAAATAATAATATGAATAAAATTATATCATAGAGTAAATGCTTGTGCCTCTCCCCAAATTAATTTTGCTGATATTTGATTGTGGCACCTTTGGGAGGTAATTAATTCAGGAAAGCAGACTCCTTCTGAATGTAATTAGTGTCTCATGAAAGAGATCCCAGAGAACTCCCTTGCCCTTCTATCATGTGAGGACACAGCAAAAAGATGGCCATCTATGAACCAAGAAACAGAACTACGAATCTACTGGAGCTTTGATTGGGCTTCCTAGACTCCAGAACTGTGAAGAATAAATTTGTTATTTATTAGCTACTCTGTCTATGGTATTCTGTTACAGCAGTCTCAAATGGACTGAGAAAGTTAAAAGGGATAGATGAGAATGGTACGTGTGTTTGGGGTGGGAAGGAGGAAATGAATGGAAAATTAATTATTAAAGGAAAATCTAAGTATGGATAATGTAACATTTTCTCTTCCTGTTACTTCTCGCACTTCTTGTCCTTACAAGACGAACTAAGAAAATCTTTGTTGAAGCTCTGACGAGCACAAAAACTAAGCTAGTTGATCTAACATGTGTGGCTACCCTTGTAAAGTTCGTAGCCTAATTACAGACACAAGATATACACACACAAAAAAGGCTGTCTAGTGATGGATGCTAACAGATTAACACACACCAAGGTTAGTACTCCAAGATAAATCTGCCTTTTCAACACAGCCCTGCCTTGGGGTTAAGAGTCGATATGAAGAAACCAGGCCTTTTGATCTTCCTGTTGGAGCCCCACTGAACCAAGGGGGGCCTTAGATTGCAGCCTCTTCCCCAACCTGTGAAGGTCAGATTGTAGTTCAGAAAGAATCCTGGTGACATAAATTATGTAAAACAACCACTTGAGGGTGTTAAGCTGAACTGAAGTCTGAATTTAACTGCCCAGCAAATCACTGAAAAGGGACTATAGTAATATCTTTAATAGATGATATAAATACTTGGGACATAAAACTGCCTATTCTACTTATTTCCATTACAGCAATCTCCTCCCTCTTTCAGACCTGATTAGGGCAGATAAACAGGCTCTCAAGCATCCGCTTTCAGGGCATGTGGATTTTTCCTAAGTGCACTGCCTTCTCCTGCATTACCTAAATTTATCTGTTTGGGTTTAATCTGAGACTCGTTGCTGGGAGACTCGGAGCATCAGACAATGCAGGCTGTTTTGCAGAAGACACTTGGGTTACTAAAGTTCATAAATTCCTGTGTTGGATACCATTCTGGTTTGATATAAAATGTGTCAAAATCTAGTCTGATCCTAAGTCAACCTCTAAACTCCATCTCCGTGCTACTCAACCCAATTCCTACCTCTTTTGATGACCTTGAGCCCATGAATTTGTCTAACCTCCTATTCTGACTATAATGGTCAGCCTTGTGGGGTAGTTTTCCATAATTGCATCTTTTGACCCAAAGTTGAATAAAGGAGGGATTGTCTGAATCTGAGACACTGTTTTATAGTTCAAGGTGTACCAAAATGTCTTGGGAGGCAGCATGGGAGAACAAAATAGGCAGGGTTTTGAAGGTACAGGGATTCAGTCTTGAAACCATTTTTCTCTCTGAGCCAGATTTTTTTTTTTTTTCTGTAAGATGGGAATAACTCCACCCAACTCCTAATTGTTAGAATTAAAATGAAATAGTAAATGTTTTCTCCTTTCTCACTTTCTCTGTTTGTTTTGTTTTTCTTTTCATGATATACATTAATGTGCCTTCTGGATGCTTAATGAATACTGATGACAGGTTCAGCTGTTCTAAAACGTGGAGTCATGTGCCATATCTCTTCTCCCTCTCTAAATTCCATCAATACTTAAATATTCATCAAGGTCCTCATTCTTTAATTCTCCAATCATTATGGCTTTTACTATGTTCTACTGTCTCCAAGAACCCTTTGAACTCTATTTACTCAAATAACTAACTACTTACCTTTCAAAATTTTGCATCCCTTATTTTTCCTTCCCCATGAAACTCCTTGATGGCACTCCTTGCCCTTTTGGTGTATTTCCTTATGATTATAAAAGTACTAGTTCTTCAGTAGAAACAATAAATAGTTATTGATCAGCATAAACAAAAATAATATCAGAGTCAATAATGTACCAAGAATAAATTAGTAAATTATAACAGTGGAGACTACAAAAATTTGGTATGAGTCAAACACTTCTGCTTTACACGGATCATCTTCTTGAAACAAAAGCTTAAATGTATAAAAGCAAACATTAAGATACTCTTAGGAAGCGGAGAAAGCAGTTATTGGAATTTTTCAAGACAAAGGCTTTGTAAAAGAGATAAAAATTTTGAAAAACTTAAAATGGTTCTAGTTGCAAGAGTACAACTAGAAACAGCTTGCAGAACTTTAGATAATGCTATTTTCTTATAATATATGGGCCATCAATCAGCTGGAAATGCATAAAATATAGCTAATTCCTTAGGGGCCACTTTCTCAGCCTAATGGTGGTGCTTCTCGGATTTCTGTGTTCCCTCCCATCTGTGACCACATAGATAAGCACTTCTGTGAATGCTTCTGCCTTCTTTGTGGTTTCCCAAACATAGGATTTTGTTTCTAACTAAATTTTAACTTTCTTTCATAGAAAGACTTTTCCCATCTTCAAAAAACCAAATACAGACCTGATACTACACAGAGAGCATGTGACAAATTTTTCATTAGACTTATTCAATTTCATCCATTCCAAATATCACTGAAAAATCCAGATATATCTCAAAAGCCCACTATCTGTCAGTAAGGAAACACGTGACAGAGTGCCAATAAAAACAGCAATTCCTTTTCTAAAGTCCTCTAGGAAGTGAAACCGTGTTGCACAGTAGAGCATAACAATCTGAAATCCTAAATACAAAGCAAGGCTCCACATGCAGAAATGAGGTTCATCCCCCACGCACTGGAATCTGGTTACTAAGAGAGGACTTAGTATCCTGTCCTTGGATGCCTGAGTACACCTTCTATTACACTAACTTAAATGAAAATCCCAAGGGGAGAACATGACCCTAAAGATTTATCTGATGATATGGCCATATTAGATCCTCTCAAATCCTTTAATTTGCAAAAAGTCCCAAAGTCGGTGAACCAAACAAATAGCAGTTCTCTCCCCATGCTGTGTAACTCAGGTGATATTTATGGACAAGGAAAAGTTCTGTGTTCAGCAATTTCCTAATCAACTAAGAACAAATGGAGAAAGCAAATCCATGAAATAGGAAAGGGCAAGACCACCGAGCTATGACTTAAAAGGCGGCAGAGAAATGTTAGTGCCATTATGCCGCTCAGCCTCCTGCCCCAGTCCAGATGCATTCATCCGAGATGCTACAGAAGCTGAAACTTGAGGAAATCGCCTGAGGATCTTAAAGCTGTAGGCTTCCCCCAGAGGCCTATAGAAGAGGGCCCTGCAAAGGAAAGCAGGGGCAGGGGGATGTGGGGGATAGGGGGATAGAGGGGTGGACGGGTGGGGGGAGTGGGGGAGTTGGGGGTAGGGGGTCAAAAGGCCTCAAATATCCCTAACATGTCTCCTGGATTCTTTTTTTCTAATGGGATGTGATTTATCATTGACTATCATTGATCTACCATTATCTAATGGGATGTGATTTATCTGGTAATAAATTCAAATTTTAAAAATCATTTAAAAATACGTACTGCCTGTATGTGAGAGAAGCTGCAGACCCTCCAAAGCAGAAGGTGTGGCCCTTCTTCAAAACATGAGATATTTCAGAAGCTGGCTTTTGGTTTTGCTTTTGCCTCTGCTTATGAATGAATTGTCCTTCATCTGGACTATCATCCCCTCCACTTTTCTATCTTCACTAGGTCTGCCTCTGGAAGGTTCCAGGCAGATGAACCATATACTGCTGTTATTTTCCAGCTGCATTGGAAAAAATCTATTTCATGCCATGGAATTCTGCAGGAAAACCTTCCCTAAAATATGACTTAACTGCCTCCTGAATCTCAAATTATTTCTTCGATTCTTTGGTTCATAGAAAAGCAAATAACCTGCTTCATCTTTATGGCTATGTTTTTATTTTCAGATTCAAAAGTAGAAGAAGACTTCTGAATTTAAGGAATACGACGACAGAATCTCTCCACACAGTGAGCTTGTGAAGGTACAAGAATGAGGGGACATCAGAGATCAAAGAACAGAAGAGAACGGTTCTCTCTCCTTTCAACTTCCTCCTGTTTCTCACATGGGGTCTGTGCCCCAGAGAACACGGGCATCTGCACAGTGGCTCGCACCCTCTCGTGCAGTGTGCTGGCTGAGGAAAAGGGTAGCCCCACAGGCTCTAAATTAGTTTTTTGCTTCTTTTCCATTTCACCCAGTAAGGTAATTATGAGTTGTGTAGCATGGAAAGGCAAAAATAATCTGCTGAATGAATTTTTTTCTTTCTTTGAGACGTAAATTCAAGTTTATTTAGGTTGGTTTAAAACCTGTTTCTTCATCTCTTTTTCTCTTTGGCACTTGAAACCCAAATGTAGAATCACTTTTTTTAGATTTCTCTTTTCAGTGTGAATGAGTGTATTAACTTGGCAAGTTTCTATGATCTCAAGTTTCCTAGATTCTCCATGAAGAGATGTATATTATTCCCTAGTGGTTGCAAATCATGCAAATAGGACTGGAAAGATTATTCACAACTTATGGCCATAACTTTCCAACTACTCTATATCTGTTCATTTTTGCAAGAAGATGGAGGTGAGACAAGAAAATTCATGGACAGGCTAGTTTGGTCAAATAATCAGTTTTTTCTTCTTCTTCTTTTTCTCTTTTTTTTTTTTTTTTTTTTGTGGAAACTTTAGAATAAGACAATAGACAGGTATGGAGCACAGTATCTCAGAGTGGACTCGAATCTAAGCAGCTGTGCAGTTAAGAGCATGACAAGTCCTGAAGCAAGTAGCAGAGGTCAGCAAAGACAAAAGTTAAAATCTGGAATTCTTTTCAGAGGAACTGGAAAACTAAACAGCAACCAAGTCAAAGATTCTTTTTCATAAGCATATCTAATGAATTAAAAACAAAAAGATATTGCAGAGACAGTCAGGAAAAGTCACTGATTATAAGAACATGCTGCTGCTACTGCTAAGTCTCTTCAGTCATGTCTGACTCTGTGTGACCCCATAGACAGCAGCCCACCAGGCTCCCCCATCCCTGGGATTCTCCAGGCAAGAACACTGGAGTGGTTGCCATTTCCTTCTCCAATGCATGCAAGTGAAAAGTGAAAGTGAAGTCGCTCAGTCGTGTTCGACCCTCAGTGACCCCATGGACTGCAGCCTTCCAGGCTCCTCCGTCCATGGGATTTTCCAGGCAAGAGTACTGGAGTGGGATGCCATTGCCTTCTCCGTATAAGAACATAGTTTTTTTTTAATTTATTTATTTTAATTGTAGGCTAATTACTTTACAATATTTTAGTGGTTTTTGCCATACATTGACATGAATCAGCCATGGGTGTACATGTGTCCCCCATCCTGAACCCCCTCCCACCTCCCTCCCCATCTCATCCCTCAGGGTCATCCCAGTATTGTTTTGGTTTTTTAAAGGAGCTTGGTAATGAGAGAAAATATAAAATAGCAGGATATTTTAATGAGGAGAGTGAAAGCAAAGTCAGCTATGGACACTAACTAAGATGAAACTAGTCCAGTAAATGGGCCTCTCAGATGGCTCAGTGGTAAAGAATCCGCCTGCCAAAACAAGAGATCCAGGAGATGCGAGTTCTATCCCTGGCTCCAGAAGGTCCCCTGGAAGAGGAAATGGTAATCCACTCCAGTATTCTTGCCTGAGAAATCTCATGGACAAGAGGAGTTTGCGGGCTACAGTCCATGGGGTTACAAAGAGCCGGATGTGACTTAGCAACTAAGCTTGCAGCATGCAGTCCAGTAAATACTTACCTACGGCTCCAAATATTCATCACAGAGTCCTTCACACCACCTTAGATTCCTACCTCAAAGCATGGTTGAAGATCATTTGCTATCAAGACAAAGAATATCAATTTTTACCCTTCTCATCTCTGATTTTTGTGGCTGAAGGTTCTGACTAAAACAGCGTGTGTCTAGGGTATGTAGGAGCCGAATCTTGACAAGAGATCTAGAGGGAACTACAGAAGAATGTTCTAGGAAAAAACCCTATACTTTAAGACTAAAAGAGACATTGAGATCACTAGCTCCAATGTCTGCTTAAACTGCTTTAGGGCAATGAAGGAGTTTTCATGCTGTAGATGAGGCTCTCTAGGCTCAGAGACATTCCCGGGGCAAGGAAGGATAGGGACAGATTAGGATCAAAGAGTCCCATGTCTCAGTTAGGACCAGGGTCTTCCCACTGTGCCACACATCCACCTTTGCAGTGTGTGGTGAGAAGACCTCCTCACATTTACAGAAACTTTAAAATCAATTACTGTGTTGGCTCCAGAGGAGATATTGTAACCTGTTCAGAGGAATAAAATCAGCAATGCACAGTATTACTTTCCTGTATGAGGAGCTTGAATAAATAAGACATTTATAAAAATGAGTGGAAAATCTGAAATGAATATCCCAAGAACCATGAAAAAATAAGCTAAGAGAAACTGAATTTTCTTTGAATCTCTGAGAGAGGTGGTGGTTGAGGATTTTATACATAATTTATAAGGAAAATTGTCCCATTCACTCAGGTATACACCATATCAGTTTGTGGGAAAGATTAAGCAAGCTGTCTTTTTTTTTAATTGAAATCAAATATAGGTGTGAGAGAAAATGAATTCTGAATAAAGAAGAATATAATGAGTCACATGGCCAAAGTCTTATCAGAATTTACATGAGAGTCTTTTTTTTCTTTTTAACTGAGTAGCTTTGAATTTATTTATTGATCAGTAATAACAAAAGTGCCTCAAAGTCTCACTTAGTGCTAAATCTTCCTGTTCTCACTTTTCCTCCCCTCTAAGGAAAGCTAGGCCTTGGCATAAATATAACACATACCTCTCTGGATACCTATGATTTCAGCAGCATCAGTAAAGTACTCAGAGCTGGTCTCTTAAAATGTTATAATCAACTCCATCCTTGGAAATTTTTTACTCTGAGAGGAACATTTAAATTGCTAGTACACCCAGAAACACTGGGATAATTTCTCCACCAAGGCATTGCTAGGTGCTTCCCTGATAGCTCATCTGGTAAAGAATAAGCCTGCAATGTCGGAAACACTGGTTAAATTCCTGGGTCTGGAAGATATGCTGGAGAAGGGATAGATATTCACTCCATTAAAGATACTCCACTCCATTGAGTTTTCTTGGGCTTCCCTTGTGGCTCAGCTGGTAAAGAATCCACCTGCAATGTGGAGACCTGGGTTTGATTTCTTACAAATAGATGAGAAAAGAAGGGAAGTTAAAGGCAAAGGAAAAAGGAAAGATACACCCATCTCAATGCAGAGTGCCCAAGAATAGCAAGGAGATATAAGAAAACCTTCCTCAGTGATCAGTGCAAAGAAATCATGGAGAAGAATAGAATGGGAAAGACTAGAGATCTCTTCAAGAAAATTAGAGATATCAAGGGAACATTTCATCCAAAGATGAGCTCAATAAAGGACAGAAATGGAATGGACTTAACAGAAGCAGAAGATAAAAGAAAAAGTGGCAAAAAAGATGGACCTTTGTTGGTAAAGTAATGTCTCTGCTCTTTAATATGCCATCTAGGGTGGTCATAGCTTTTCTTCCAAGGAACAAGCATCTTTTAATTTCATGGCTACAATCACCATCTGCAGTGATTTTGGAGTCCAAGAAAGTAAAGTCTCTCAGTGTTTCCATTGTTTCCCCATCTATTTCCATGAACTGATGGGACTGGATGCCATGAATTTAATTTTTGAATGTTGAGTTTTAAGCCAGCCTTTCACTCTCCTTTTCCATTTTCATCAAGAGGCGCTTTAGCTCCTCTTCACTTTCTGCCATAGGGTGGTGTCATCTGCATATCTGAGGTTTATTGGTATTTCCCCCAACAATCTTGATTCCAGCTTGTGCTTCCTCCAGCCAGGCATTTTGCATGATGTACTCTGCATATAAGTTAAATAAGCAGGGTGACAATACACAGCTTTGATGTATTTTTTCTTAATTTGGAGCCAGTCTGTTCCATGTCCAGTTCTGTTGCTTCTTGATCTGTATACAGATTTCTCAAGGGGCAGGTAAGATGGTCTTGTATTCCCATTTCTTGAACAATTTTCCACATTTTGGAATAATCAAAGGCTTTAGCATAATCAATAAAGCAGAAGTAGATGTTTTTCTGGAATTATCTTGCTTTTTCAATGAGCCAATGGGTGTTGGTAATTTGATCTCTAATTCCTGGTATATGCACAGTACATCATGGGATATGCCAGGCTGGATGAAGCACAAGCTGTAACCAAGATTGCCTGGAGAAATATTAATAACTTCAGATATGCAGATGACACCACCCTTATGGTAGAAAGCAAAGAAGAACTAAAGAGCCTCTTGATGAAAGTGAAAGAGGAGAGTGAAAAAGTTGGCTTAAGGCTTGGCATTCAGGAAAAAAAAAAAGATAATGGCATCTGGTCCCATCACTTCATGGCAAATAGATGGGGAAACAATGGAAACAGTGAAAGACTTTATTATCTTGGGCTGAAGAATCACTGCAGATGGTGACTGAAGCTATGAAATTAAAATATGCTTGCTCTTTGGAAGAAAAGGTATGATCACTCTAGACAGCATATTAAAGAACAGAGACACTGCTTTACCAACAAAGGTCCATCTAGTCAAAGTTATAGTTTTTCCAGTAGTCATGTATGGATGTGAGAGTTGCACTATATAGAAAAATGAGCGCTGAAGATTTGACGCTTTTGAACTGTGGTGTTGGAGAAGACTTGAGAGTCCCTTGGACTGCAAGGAGATCCAACCAGTTCATCCTAAAGGAAATCAGTCCTGAATATTCATTTAAAGGGCTGATGCTGAAGCTGAAACTCAAGTACTTTGGCCACCTGATTCAAAAAAATGGCCCATTGGAAAAGATCTTGATGGTAGGAATGATTGAAGGAAGGAGGAGAAGGGGACAACAGAGGATGAGATGGTTGGATGGCATCACCGACTCTATGGATATGAGTTTGAGCAAGCTCCAGGAGTTGGTGATGGATAGGGAAGCCTCGCATGCTGCAGTCCATGGGATCACAAAAAGCTGGACATGATTGAGCAACTGAACTTAATCGAACTGAAGGCATTGGTGGTGGTGGTGGTGGTGGTGGTGGTTTAGTGGCTAATTCATATCCAACTCTTTCGACCCCGTGGACTGTAGCCTGCCAGGCTCCTCTGCCCATGGAATTCTCCAGGCAATAATACTGGAGTGGGTTGACATTTCTGTCTCCAGGGGATCTCCTGACCCAGGAATCAAACCCAGATCTCCTCCCCTACAGATAGATTCTTTATCAACTGAGCTACAAGGGAAGCCCATTGGTGACTTCCTCTAAACTACACATTAAAAGGATTCAAGGAGGCTAGATAAGCAGAAAGGACATGGACTTTGAAAGGACGGGTATAAGCATATTAACTGAAAGTTAGGAAAAAGGAAAACTAGACTTGGATGCTGCCACAATTTTGCTATAGGACCTCAGAATAGGCCCAAAAACCTAAACTAGAAATCTTCATAGGAAGTATCTATCATTTACCATGGCCTCTGTTTATCTTGAGCCCTTATCTCATCCCTCTTCTCCATCACAGAAACATCATTCTGATAGCCCCTTGGGCCACTGTGAATTCCTCCAGTAGTGGTGGCAAGTAGGCATTAACCTATATGCCATTCCCATGTCAGGTGTTCCCTTGCCCATTGCTGTCTGGTTATTCTGGATTTGGGCCCCAGTGGAACTGAAGAGTTAATATATATTTATCTCCCTTTGGGAAATCCACAAAAACTGCAACAAAGCTACTTCTGCCAAGAAGCTTCAATACTAATGCTTAAAAGGAAAAAAAAAAAAAAATCCCACAGTGATGCAGCTCTTCACAGTTTTCAAAACCCATTTATTTCTGTAATTCCATATTTTTATATATATATATATAAATTAAGCAAGGAGTTTTGTTATTCCAGGTTCACAGAGGAGGCTGCTGCTGCTGCTAAGTCACTTCAGTCATGTCCGACTCTGTGGGACCCCATAGACAGCAGCCCACCAGGCTCCCCCGTCCCTGGGATTCTCCAGGCAAGAACACCGGAGTGGGTTGCCATTTCCTTCTCCAATGCATGAAAGTGAAGTCGCTCAGTCGTGTCCGACTCTCAGCGACCCCATGGACTGCAGCCTTCCAGGCTCCTCCATCCATGGGATTTTCCAGGCAAGAGTACTGGAGTGGGGTGCCATTGCCTTCTCCAACAGAGGAGGCTATAAGCCCTGAAACAGCCAATATTAGCTAAATTTTCCTGAAAGTTACTTTGCATGTCAAGCACTTTTCTGAGCACTTTACACATATGACCCAGGAGTCAAGCCCAGGTCTCATGAATTACAGGTAGATTCTTTACTATCTGAGCCACTAGGGAAGCCCAAGCAAGAGTTAAAAGTGAGGAAAATTTTCTCTCAAGGTTATACTTCCTAAGTGGCAGCCAGTGGACTACTTCTGTATCTAACTCCTCATCAAATGCACTTCCAACACTACCCTGATATTTACTGACATGCAAACAATTGGGCTAAGGAACAGAATAATAGAACTCGTCCTATGTCTGGACTTAAACATGGGTTCCTTACCGGGAGGACTCTGCTTTGCAATGAAAATTTCCTATGAATCTCTTAGATTATTTCAAGGCATTCTATCTGGAAGAAATGAAATGGATTAAATGGGTCCCATTAAGCTTATGGTAATTTTAGCCTTTCCAACTTCTAGCAATAGAACATCCAGTGTGAGTACAGGGTAAATTCCAATCTAGGGCTGCAGTTTTGATTGTCCTTTGTTATCAGCAGAGTGAATCATGCTAACCAAGATCTACAAAGAACAGTTTCTTCTGGCAACTTTGCTGACTGTGACAATCAGACCCCCAATACACTCAGATTTTAGATTTCAACTCCAAAGTGATTATTTGACAAAGCAAACTCATATCAACAAAATTAAGCCATGTCATTTTGTTAATAATGATGATTGCTATTCTTCACAGAATTGGCTTGCATTATCCAGTATACTTGTTTTGTTGAAGAAAAGAAAACTGAATTAAATTCATATTTTTTATTTACAAAGTCAAGTCTACAAATTTAACCAAGTTGTCAGGTAGATGTTAGCCTCAGTCGACGTCCTACTCTGAAGGAGTGGTCAGAGCAGGAGGTTTAGGTTCTAACTGAGAGCCTCCCCAGCCTGTTCTGTGCTCTGTTTTGAACAGTGATGCTGAGGCTGCTCCTGTCATACACAGCAAAGGCTCTGAACAAGTCAACCACAACCTGTCAAATGCTGTTACATAGATTCTCAAGAAAGTGGCCTGAGATGGCTCTAAAATATGAAATTAATCTTCAAAGCACCAAAGTGAAGAAAAAAGACCTGAAATTAATCAATTAATTTTATTAAATTACTCTGATTCCCTAATCCAAGGGCTAAATTTGAAAGGGTTAGTCTAGTAGTGGTGTGTAATTATAGACTTGACACTTTCTCCCTAAATGAAATAAACTGTTTATCTATATTTTTGTGTTAAAAACATTATTCAATAAATTTCCCCCAAACAGGGAGAGCTTGTTACAGAGGCAATGGCAGTGATCTCCAGGGCCTAACAATGTTTCTCAAAGTACGACTTTAAAATCATATGCAAGAATCACCTGGTTGGGGAGGTGGAAGAAGAGCAGGGGGAGAATCCTTATTCAAGATGCAGATTCCTGGGCTCTAAACCCCGATCTACTGAGTTAAATAAACTCTATGGAGACATCTCAATGTCAGCACATGCAACAAATCTCAAAGTCCTTGATATATAGTAAAGTTTGAGAATTACTGGCCAGGTTTTTGAGGTATCAGGGCAGTGAGGTCACAGGTGAGGGATGGACTGGCCTAAGGAAAGTTCTCCTGACAGAATTTCCTAAATGTCTTATGTTTCATTCAACCAAACAGGCCCAGGAGTCTGGAGAGAGAACCCTGTGAAAAGTGATGTAAGAAAGACAAGGGACCAGAGAAGCTGAGGTCCGGCAGCTTCTGCCCTGCCCCATGCTTGGGAGGTGAGGGATCTCCCCATCAGGTTTTCAGCACAACCTGCAGTGTGAGGACATGATGTACTCCAAGACATGATAATATCTGTAGGAAGGAGGCCTGTGGAATATTGCCCTGAGCTTCATCTCTGCTTGAGAGGGGATACAGAAGGCAACTGAGTTGAGAGCAGCAGGCTTTTTGCCCTAAATCCAGCCTGGCTTGAGGCACCCTGCCCTGCCCTGGTAGCTGAGGCCAGACATGGATTAAATGAGATGATGTATGTAAAGCATTTAATTATGATGCTTATTTGAAAGGTAGCTAATAAACAAAGTATATGAGTGTGCTTTGAGAGTCTAGAACACTGAACAAATACAATATTTAGAAATAATAGAGAAGACGGTGATTCCAAAACAATTTAAAACTGTTATTAAACAATTAATAAAACTGTTAACAGTGGTTTGTGACTTGAACTCCAAGAACCCTAGCAGTAGCTCTGAACTCCAATTTGTACCACCTACTTGCCTACTTTGGGTAGACAAGGCCCTGGGAGACAAAGCTCTAATCTCCTACTCCACTCCACTTGCTGAGGGTATTTCATGCTTTGATCTGAGAGTTTTTCAACTAAGAGTCTGAGAAATATTCTGCTAGAAGATAAATATTAAAAGGTCACTATGACTCTGGTAAGAAAAGTAGCAATATTCTAAGACATGATCTCTCCTGGGCCCAAATGGCCTTAAGACACAGAACTGTTGTCAGCCTTACTTACAATTTCTTTCCTGTTTTGTCTCCTGATGAGTAGAGTTGGAATCCCAAACCATGCTTAGAGTGAGTGCAGTAGGTTGTTATGTTTTCAGCCTTGATCTGTCTCCAGTAAAGAGAGAGATACTGTGTTGACTCCAAGGGTTTACAATAAAACCCTCTAAATCTCTAGGTTCCCTAGGCTCTGCTTTGTCACAAGCACAATAAATTGCCTCACAAAGAGCTAATACTTTGAATTACTGTCAGCACCAATTCTTATCTGCTAGCAACTGATAAAACAATCAATATGGTGTTTTGTGTATTTGTTTCCAAGGAGATAAGATGTGCTCAGAGTTATTGGAAAGGCCTCCTGGTCTCCTGGCAACAGTGAGGCCCTTAAGACAAAAGCCTTAAGAACCATCACCTGTGTCTGGTGACCTTGGATAAAATTCCTTATTTTTTGCCTAAAAGTTTCCCATCTGTAAAATGGGAGGGATAATAGTTAACCCAATCACCCAACCCAGGAATAAGTCAAATATAAAATACTAGAATAAGAGAGGACAGAGGACTCCTAATTATTGGATATTGTTACTGTGTGATCTCAAATTAATGTGAACACCAGACTTGCTTGCCCTCCATCATTGTGCATTATAGTTATCTATTTACCTGTCTTACCTCTATTAAAATAGGCCTGTCTTGAGATTTGGAATAAAGTCTTAATTATCTTTGTCTCCATAGCACCAACACAGTATCTGCATATTTTAGACACTCATTCATTATTAATAATGTATTTTTTTAATATTGGTTTATTTATTTAATTTGGTTACATCAGTCTTAGCTGTGGCATGCAGAATCTTTGTTGCATCATGCAGATCCTTCACTGTGGCCCACAGACTCTGGCTGTGATACAGGCTCCATTGCAGCACATGGGCTTAGTCACTCCACTACATATGGGATCTTAGTTCTCTGACCAGGGATCAAACTCAAGTGCCCTGCACTGCAAAGCAGGCTCCCAACTGCTGGACCAGGGAAGTCCTTTACTAATTTATTAAATGTAATAAAATAAGGAAAGAAATAAATGAATAGATTAATAAATAAAAATATTAAACTATTAGCTCCATTTCCAAATCAACAGTCCCTTATAAAATATCCACGAGAAGTTCCCTAAGCCTAGAAATATGTGTTTCAAGGAATACGGTCATGATGACTGAAAAAATGTAGGAAAAACATCCACTGGCATAACATTCCATTATTAATGGGACCAAAACTACTTACATGTTATCATTGTTAGTCGTGTCATATTATCATATCAAGACCGGAACTCTCAAGTAATTTCTATATGCTACAGATATAAATTATTTTAACTCCAGGTACTTTTTTAGTCTAGAATCAGAAATGTCAAAACTGGCTTATAAATATTTATTGTTAAATATTTGCATGCCAACTTGTGCTTCATTATTCAACTTTATATTGATGCAAAATACATTCATTATTACATAGTAACACAGTTGTAAAGAATCTGCCTGCCAATGCAGGAGATGCAGTTTTGATCCCTGGGTTGGGAAGATCACCTGGAGTAGGAAATGGCAATCTACTCTAATATTCTTGCCTGGAAAATTCGATAGACAGAGGACAGTGGCAGGCTATAGTCCATGGGGTCACAAAGAATCAGACACAACTGAGCCACTGAGCATATAGCAAAAAACCCACGTTTGAAGGTCAGGAAGGGCGACGATGAGGAGATACCCCTCATTCAAGGTAAGGAACAGAGGCTGCGCTTTGCTGGAGCAGCCGTGAAGAGATACCCCATGCCCAAGGTAAGAGAAACTCAAGTAAGAGGGTAGGTATTGCAAGAGGGCATCAGAGGGCAGACACACTGAAACCATACTCACAGAAAACTAGTCAGTCTAATCACACTAGGACCACAGCCTTGTCTAACTCAATGAAACTAAGCCATGCCCATGGGGCAGGCCAAGATGGGTGGGTCATGGTGGAGAGATCTGACAGATTGTGGTCCACTGGAGAAGGGAATGGCAAACCACTTCAGTATTCTTGCCTTGAGAACCCCATGAATAGTATGAAAAGGCAAAATGATACGATACTGAAAGAGGAACTCCCCAGGTCAGTAGGTGCCCAATATGCTACTGGAGATCAGTGGAGAAATAACTACAGAAAGAATGAAGGGATGGAGCCAAAGCAGAAACAATACCCAGTTGTGGATGTGACTGGTGATAGAAGCAAGGTCCAATGCTGTAAAGAGCAATATTGCATAGGAACCTGGAATGTCAGGTCCATGAATCAAGGCAAATTGGAAGTGGTCAAACAAGAGATGGCAAAAGTGAATGTCCACATTCTAGGAATCAGCGAACTGAAATGGACTGGAATGGGTGAATGTAACTCAGATGACCATTATATCTACTACTGCAGGCAGGAATCCCTCAGAAGAAATGGAGTAGCCATCATGGTCAACAAAAGAGTCCAAAATGTAGTACTTGGATGCAATCTCAAAAACGACAGAATGATCTCTGTTCATTTCCAAGGCAAACCACTCAATATCACACTAATCCAAGTTGGGCATACCCCAACCAGTAATGCTGAAGAAGCTGAAGTTGAACGGTTCTATGAAGACCTACAAGACCGTTTAGAACTTACACCCAAAAAAGATGTCCTTTTCATTATAGGGGACTGGAATGCAAAAGTAGGAAGTCAAGAAACACCTGGACTAACAGGCAAATTTGGCCTTGGAAAACGGAATGAAGCAGGGCAAAGGCTAATAGAGTTTTGCCAAGAAAATGCATTGGTCATAACAAACACCCTCTTCCAACAAAACAAGAGAAGACTCTACACATGGACATCACCAGATGGTCAACACTGAAATCAGATTGGTTATATTCTTTGCAGCCAAAGATGGAGAAGCTCTATAAACAAAAACAAGACCAGGAGCTGACTGTGGCTCAGACCATGAACTCCTTATTGCCAAATTCAGACTTAAATTGAAGAAAGTAGGGAAAACCACTAGACCATTCAGGTATGACCTAAATCAAATCCCTTATGATTATACAGTGGAAGTGAGAAATAGATTTAAGGGCCTAGATCTGATAGATAGAGTGCCTGATGAACTTATGGAATGAGGTTCATGACATTGTACAGGAGATAGGAATCAAGACCATCCCCATGGAAAAGAAATGCAAAAAAGCAAAATGGCTGTCTGGGGAGGCCCTACAAATAGCTGGGAAAAGAAGAGAAGCGAAAAGCAAAGGAGCAAAGGAAAGATATAAGCATCTGAAAGCAGAGTTCCAAAGAATAGCAAGAAGAGATAAGAAAGCCTTCCTCAGTGATCAATGCAAAGAAATAGAGGAAAACTACAGAATGAGAAAGACTAGAAGTCTCTTCAAGAAAATTAGAGCTACCAAGGGAACATTTCATGCAAAGATGGGCTCGATAAAGGACAGAAATGGTACGGACCTAAGAGAAGCAAAAGATATTAAGAAGAGGTGGCAAGAATACACAAAACTGTACAAAAAAGATCTTCACGACCCAGATAATCACAATGGTGTGATCACTGACCTAGAGTGAGACATTCTGGACTGTGAAGTCAAGTGGGCCTTAGAAAGCATCACTACGAACAAAGCTAGTGGAGGTGATAGAATTCCAGTTGAGCTATTTCAAATCCTGAAAGACAATGCTGTGAAAGTGCTGCACTCACTATTCCAGCAAATTTGGAAAACTCAGCAGTGGCCACAGGACTGGAAAAGGTCAGTTTTCATTCCAATGCCAAAGAAAGGCAATGCCAAAGAATGCTCAAACTACCGCACAATTGCACTCACCTCACACACTAGTAAAGTAATGCTCAAAATTCTCTAAGCCAGGCTTCAGCAATATGTGAACTGTGAACTTCCTGATGTTCAAGCTGGTTTTAGAAAAGGCAGAGGAACCAGAAATCAAATTGCCAACATCTGCTGGATCATGGAAAAAGCAAGACAGTTCCAGAAAAACATCTATTTCTGCTTTCTTGACTATGCCAAAGACTTTGACTGTGTGGATCACAATAAACTGTGGAAAATTCTGAAAGAGATGGGAATACCAGACCACCTGACCTGCCTCTTGAGAAATTTGTATGCAGGTCAGGAAGCAACAGTTAGAACTGGACATGGGACAACAGACTGGTTCCAAATAGGAAAAGGAGTACGTCAAGGCTGTATATTGTCACCAAGCTTATTTAACTTCTATGCAGAGTACATCATGAGAAACACTGGACTGGAAGAAACAGAAGCTGGAATCAAGATTGCCGGGAGAAATATCAATCACCTCAGATATGCAGATGACACCACCCTTATGGCAGAAAGTGAAGAGGAACTAAAAAGCCTCTTGATGAAAGTGAAAGTGGAGAGTGAAAAACTTGGCTTAAAGCTCAACATTCAGAAAACGAAGATCATGGCATCCGGTCTCATCACTTCATAGGAAATAGATGGGGAAACAGTGGAAACAGTGTCAGACTTTATTTTTCTGGGCTCCAAAATCACTGCAGATGGTGATTGCAGCCATGAAATTAAAAGACGCTTACTCCTTGGAAGGAAAGTTATGCCCAACCTAGATAGCACATTGAAAAGCAGAGACATTACTTTGCCAACAAAGGTTCATCTAGTCAAGGCTATGGTTTTTCCTGTGGTCATGTATGGATGTGAGAGTTGGACTGTGAAGAAGGCTGAGCGCCGAAGAATTGATGCTTTTGAACTGTGGTGTTGGAGAAGACTCTTGAGAGTCCCTTGGACTGCAAGGAGATCCAACCAGTCCATTCTAAAGGATATCAGCCCTGGGATTTCTTTGGAAGGAGTGATGCTGGGACTGAAACTCCAGTATTTTGACCACCTCATGCAAAGAGTTAACTCATTGGAAAAGACTCTGATGCTGAGAGGGATTGGGGGCAGGAGGAGAAGGGGACGACAGAGGATGAGATGGCTGGATGGCAACACTGAGTTGATGGACGTGAGTCTAGGTGAACTCCCGGAGTTGGTGATGGACAGGGAGGCCTGGCATGCTGAGTCATGGGGTCATAAAGAGTCGGACACGACTGAGCGACTGAACTGAACTGATATTTACTCACACCAAAGTGAAAAAAGTGTCCAGCTTGAATTTTAAAAAACAGAACAGCCCATGTAACTAGCATTAAAAAAAAAGATGGGGTGGGGGCACTACCAACACCTCCAGAACCTCCCCTCTGTGTCCACTTCTTGTCACCACCCCAGTAGGAATAACTACTAATCAGACTTCACATACTGTAGATTGAACCAGTTTTCCAGTTTTGAATACATGGGGTAATACTGAATGAAGTTTGGTGTCTTGTCTCTTTCCCCTCACAGTCGTTCATCCTCGTTGCTGGTATAGTATTCCTCTATGTTAATATCCTACGATGTACTTAGCTGTGCTATTGTTAGTGAACATTTGGGCTGTTTCTTATTTGGTACTATTAGTAATACTTCCGCTCTGAAAATCATGAGCTTGCCTTTGTGAATACATGAACAAAAGTTTTTTGAATCATGAATCTGTTCTCAGTCCAATCAGTTCCAGCTCTGAACATTTTGAAAACTGCCTGCCTGACTTCTCTGCTTCCAACTCGGTCTAAGCCACTTCATCTCTGATCTACAATGACTCCTAGCCACTCACACTTTTCTCATCCATGTTTCACACAGCAGAAATTGTTGTCTTTTTTTAAATGTATGTAAGATTATTTCTCATCACTGTTTAAAACCCACCAGTGGTTTCCAGTGAAAGAAGGGCACTGGGTGGTGTGTTCTAGAGGCTCTCCCAGAACTAGCCCCTACCTCTGGAGTGATTTTGAATCATTCTCTCTCAGTGTTCACTCTACTCTGCTCACATTAGCCATTGTTCAGGCTTCAAATGCACTAATTATGCTTTTTTTTTTTTTTATTCCTGTGATGCACCTCCACTGGCAGCGTCACCAAACAGAACTCTTTTCCCTGTTGAGTTCTCAAATTAATGTCATCTCAGAGACGCCCCTCCTGACCCCCTGATCCAAAACAGTCCATCATTCCAGGTCATTTTCCAACCAGTTAAATGGAGTTCATTCCACAAACTAACATTTTTGCTATCTATTTTCTTATTTAGTATCTTACTTTTAATAACAGTTTTATTGAGATATAATTCACATACCATAAAATGTACCCTTTTAAAGTGTACAATTCAGTGTTTTTCAGTATATTCACAAAGTCATGCAAGCATCACCACTATCTAATTTCAGAACATTTTTACCCACACCAAAAGAAACCTTATACCCTTAGCAGGCATTCCCCATTTATTCTTCTCACAGTGCCTGGCAACCATTAACCTACTTTCTGTCCCTACTGAAGATTTGCACTTTTGACCACTCTTGACATCCCATATAAATAGAATCATACATGTGCTTTTGTGTTTGACTTCTTTAACTTGGCATAATCTTTTCAAAAGTCATCATCTTTTAGCATATAACAGTACAGTTGACCCTTGAATAAGGTGGGGGTTAGGATTGCCAACTCTGCATATCATTTACAGTTGACCCTCCATGTATGCGAGTTCTCTATATTCTTGGTACTGCATTCATGGATTAAATCAAATGCAAATTGTGTATAATACTGTAGTATTTACTATTAATACTAAAAAAAAAAAATTACACATGTGAGTGGACCCACACATTTCAAGCCCATGTTGTTCAAGGTTCAATTGTACTTAATTCCTTTTTCTTTGCCAAATAATACTTCACTGTATGGATATATATCACATTTTGCTTATCCATTCATCAATGGATGGATGGATGGGTCATTCTCTGGTTTGGGAAGAGAGGGGGTTATTCCTCATAATGCTACCATTAACATATGTGTACACATTTTTGGGTAGCTGTATGTTTTCACTTATCTTGGATGTAGACCTAGGAGTAGATAGCAGTCTTTTGATATTAGAATGCCATCCCATCTCTGCAAGAATTGGCACTGCCGGCCCTAGCACACAATATGTACCACATCTGGGGATTTAGTTAATTAGCCTAGGGTCTCAGAGCAAGGTTAACCAGAATGGTTGCCTTTTATGGTGGTGGTAATTTGGTCACTAAGTCATGTCAAACTCTTGCAACCTCAAGGATGATAGCCTGTCAGGCTCCTTGGGTCCATGGGATTTCCTAGGCAAGAATACTGGAATGGGTTGCCATTTCCTTTTTGGGGGGATCTCCCTGACCCAGGGATGGAACTTGCATCTCCTGTGGTTAATAGGGATATTTTAGGTTAAATACGAATTTGGAAGAGGGAGTAGAGTCACAGATAAAACAAGCATCCAAAAGAAGAAAATTCACCTATGGCTACTTGTACAGATGAATCAGCTTGCAGAAGCCCTAGTGAAGAATCTCTAGGAGACCAAGTGAAAAAACTATTCCAGGCAGAGCAAACTGCATCCATCATCATGTGTAGACACAGTTGAGAAAATAAATGAAGCAAATGACTTTAAATATTTGGGACTGCTGCTTATATTAAACCTGGAGTCAAATGTTCTTATCTTCACAGCTGCAGGGATTTATCTCAAAATCCTCTTAGAATCACATTTGTCTCTCAGCAAGGTTGTTTAAGACCATCAAAGCACAGGAATTGCCCCAGTGGAGCCAGACCAATGGTCCATCCAGCCCAGGATCTCGCCTCTGAGAGTAGCCAGGGTGGAATGGTGTGGGAAAAAAAAAGGCAAAAGTCCTTATTGAAATGCACCTAATTGTACAATGTCAGGGCAGGGGGCTTGGAGCAATCTCTTCTGAGCCCAGCTGGTGACCAGCTTCTGCCCTGAAGCAGGAGGCCTGATGGCTCTTGTAACTCTTAGCCTGGCAAGCGTAACTGTCAGCTCCATTTCAGAACATGATTTCCTTCCCCCGGTGTCTTTAGAAAAAGAAGGTTGGACATTTACCACCCAACCAGTTTGCTGCTAAGGCATTATGGCAGGCCATTAGAGTTAATCCATTAGCAAAGAGGAAGAAATCTTCAGGGAACTAGGGAGTTCAAGTTGAAAATCTAGATAATTTGCTGCCATTTCCTCAAAAAATGTGTATACACACACACACACACACACACACACACACACACACACACACATATATATCTTATTCTTAAGCTGGCTTTTTCTTTTTAAGAGAGATACTCTGCATTCTGCATCACCTGGATGTGTTCCTTAAACAAAGCAACATCCTCCGCTAACTGACCTTGTGCCTTGTAATCAGGTGAACAAGAAGCATAGTGAAGCAGTTAAGATTTGAGAGCAGAATGATGCCTTTGTACCTTCCCAGCTGATACAGTGCTTTTAGTTCCAAGTTCTTGGAAGTAAAAAAGAGTATTAGCTCATCATTCTTTCATTAAAAATTCAGCACTAAGAGCCATGCTAGACCCTGGGGAGACAATGGTGTGTTAGGTGGATCCTACACTTATGGTTATAGGGTTTCTACTCTAATGTGATAACAGAAAAAGAAAAAAAAATGCAGAGAGACAAATAAAAAATATATATATTTACAAACTAGTGTATAATTTGCTTAATGGCTAAAAGTGAACTGTTGAAACAGAATGATTTTGCAGAGGCAGGTAAGGGGTATTACTTGCCTTAGAGGTTTTAACAAAGACCAAAGATGTGGTAAAGAGGGGAAAATGATCGCCAGCAGAGAGAAGCCTGTGTCAAGGCTCATGGAGCTGGCATGCTCCCGACCAAGTGGTGACTCATTCTAACAGAGGGCAGTCTGTGAAGAAGCAAAGTGACTTGAGATGAGCAAGGCCTATCTTGCAGGGCCTTTTATCTCAACAGAGATAATTCCATTTATTTTCATGAAATGTAAATGTTTAATTTGTGAGGCCATTGTCTGACCAGTTGACAGTCACTGAGTAGTCTCCACAAAACAGATAGTTTTCTCTAGGACCAGTTGACCAGGCTGGGTGCAACCAGGCTGCAAGTCTTGAATCTGGTTCCTGTGAAACCTCCAGGGGCAGTCCAGCTCTCCAGGTGTGGTCAGACTCTCCAAGTGATGACTGCAGGGATTAGCTGCAGGCTTCTGGATCCACACAGCCACTCCATCAGGGATCCTCACCTGTGACATGGACTTTCCCTTTAGTTTGACCTAACCCCAAAACTTGGCCAGAGGTTTTCTTGACCCTGATTTCATCCCCTTGATCTGATGTTTTAGTAAGGCCATTTCTTCCTGAATCTTTCCCTCTATCAGCCACTTAACTTAGGGCTTCTAACCCTGGTGGGTCTTTCTGACCCCTGAAGTCAGGCTTCTTCTCTTGGGTAATCAGTCACATCATGTGGAATACACTATTTCAGGCTTCAGAACTGGCAAAGAAAGTAAAAGTATTGTAATGAAATGGAGGGCAAAATGAAGTGGAGATAATGAAAGGGACTGATATTTGGTTAACACATAGCCTGGTAAAATCTGGTACCTAGTAACAGTACTGATGAGAGGCTTACTAAATGCCAAGTCCTGTGCATAGTTAATATGTATACTTACTATGCAGCCACTTATTTGATCCTTTGTGAAATTCTATGAGAAACTCTAATTCACTTTGTAGAAGAGGTAACTGAGGCACAGAGAGGTTATGACTTGTCCAAGGTAGGAAGACATTGGAGCCACCTGATGCTGGAGCCCAGCTATAGGGAAAGAGCTCAGGAACAGGAAATGTGAAGATCTTAGTTCCAACAGCTAGGCAGCTGCTGACTCATCATACAATGGTGGTATTATCTATCCCACAGCTTTGAATAAAGGTCACCATAAATTCCACCTCTCCTGTTCCCAGTGCCCTGAGGGTATCTATTCAAAGTACTTAATGAGCACCCATGAGAAACCATGTGCTATCTATTTGCTTGGAAGGGACAACAAAAAGCACATGCAAACATCCACCAAATGAACAGGTATTTAATGAACATCTGCACAGTGCAGAGCACTTTGTTAGGCAGAGAGATACTGAAAGAGAGAGAATACAAGCAAATGCAGTGATTGATAAGGCATTCCACATGCCCCAGGTGACCTGCGAAGTAGTTGGCATAACTGATAATAAAGCAAAGCATGGGAACTGTAGATCAGAGGCAGAAATCAATGCCGCCTGGGATGCACAGGAGACCACGACTGGGCTGGGAAACAATAAACTGACCTCAAACATGTGATTGGGAAAGTGAATTCTAACTTCCTGATGAAAATTTTTAAATATATATGTTTGCTTACACTCAGATGACTATTTTAGGTAACTGAGACCCAGAAAAAAATTCAAAGTATATACATACACACACAGCAGCCCATGCCATCTTATTGTCGTTTGAATTATTGGGCTACTGAAGACAAATGTGTATAATGGGGCTTAAGAGTTGGGGTGGAAGCAGGAAATAGGAGGATTTAACATGACTGAAGTGCCTTAGCAGCAGCAGCAGCAAAGCTACTCTAGGGCTTCCCTGGTAGCTCAGACGATAAAGAATCTGCCCATTATGTGGGAGACTCCGGTTCAATCCCTGGGTTGGGACGATCCCCCTGGAGAGAGGAGTTGCAACCCACTCCAGCATTCTTGCCTGGAGAGTTCCACGGACAGAGGAGCCTGGCAGGTTACAGTCCATGGGGTCGCAAAAAGTCGAATATGAGTGAGTGACAAGCACACACAAAGCCACTCATCTTATATGTTCATTTGGGAGAACTAAGGAGACCATATCCTTTAGGTAGCTCATTTCTGGTTGTCAGAAGATCCAAAACCCACAGTGCTTCTCCCCAAGAGAGCATGAAGCTATGGTTTGGAAACTGGAAGTTGTCCTTCCCCTCACCGGCAGTGCAGCAAAATTAGTTGAGACTTTTTTTTTTTTTTTTTTCTATGACATAGCTCCCTGTGTTCTATCCCAGGCTGACAAGATGAGCCTGGGCATATGGAATAGTTTTCTAGATGACTCCAATGCCTACTGCTCCAGGAATGTACTACTATATTGAACAACAGTAGAA
This sequence comes from Bubalus kerabau, assembly GCF_029407905.1. Classification (NCBI taxonomy): domain Eukaryota; kingdom Metazoa; phylum Chordata; class Mammalia; order Artiodactyla; family Bovidae; genus Bubalus; species Bubalus kerabau. Next base: position 17,638,677 of record NC_073644.1, on the reverse strand, counting down.
GATGTACAATAATTGCCTGATTCACAAGACAGAAAATCAGAACTCTTACTCACAGGAATGTCTCTTAAAAAGAGGTGGAAACAACTGTTAATTAGGGACTAGATTTAACAGAAAGTCAAAGTTAACAGAAAAAGAGAATGCCAAATGTTATAGATCATGGCATCTGATCCCATCACTTCATGGCAAATAGATGGGGAAACAGTAGTAACAGTGACAGACTTTATTTTTTTGGATTCCAAAATCACTGCAGATGGTGACTGAAACTATGAAATTAAAAGACGCTTGCTCCTTGGAAGAAAGTTATGACCAACCTAGACAGCATATTAAAAAGAAGAGACATTACTTTGCCAACAAAGGTCCATCTAGTTAAAGCTATGGTTTTTCCAGTAGTCATGTATGGATGTGAGAGTTGGACTGTGAAGAAAGCTGAGCACCAAAAAACTGATGCTTTTGAATTATGGTGTTGGAGGAGACTCTTGAGAGTCCCTTGGACGGCAAGGAGATCCAACCAGACCATCCTAAAGGAAATTAGTCCCAAATATTCATTGGAAGGACTGATGTTGAAGCTGAAACTCAAATACTTTGGCAACCTGATGTGAAGAACTAACTCATTTGAAAAGACCCTGATGCTGGGAAAGATTGAAGGCAGGAGGAGAAGAGGATGACAGAGGATGAGAAAGTTGGATGGCATCACTGACTCAATGGACATGAGTTTGAGTAAACTCCAGGAGTTGGTGATGGACAGAGAAGCCTGGCGTGTTGTAGTCCATGGGATCACAAAAGTCGGTCACCACTGAGTGACTGAACTGAACTGAAATGTTATAGAAAATCACAGTCTTACCACCCCTCTTTCAGTGTACCACACGAAGATCACTTAATTGTGTACTTCCTCCAGGCACCTATTTCCACAGTTTGTTGTGTTTTTTACTGCTTCATTATGCTTTAACAGGGAATCAATTCTGGGTTCAATCCTACAAGAGATGTTCTGGGAAGTATAAGAGGAAAACACATTTTCTACTTTTAAGGGACTTATTATGAGAGAGGATATTTCAATACAGGAAATATTTAAATAACAATATAGACAATTTGGTGATAAATGAATGATTATAAACAAAGCTTGCTAACGAAGCTCATAGATCTTACCTACAAGTATGTTTTGTTTGGCCTGTATGGTGTTGAAAAAAAAGAGCCACTATTGAAACACTGAGAGATTTCATATACTAGTAATCAAGATTTTTAGCTTCTCTTGAAAGTATTTCAAGCTCTGGCCTCCCACTAGGGTTTGCCTTCTTGCCTGGGCAGGTGGAACTGACTGGTAGTGGTATCTCATTAGCCAAGCTGGGAGTGTCCTGTGGTCTTTCATCCCCATTGTTCCCTCAATGTGCCTAATCACAGCTTCCTTACTCATCCCATTTCTCACTTGGCCTATCTGTGAACTAGAGAAGCAAGTGAGGGTGTTGTGTGCTAGAATGCTGAATTCCGGACCAGAGGGATCTGGGACTTAAAAGGAGATAACTCATTGCATGGAGAAGGAAATGGCAACCCGCTCCAGTATTCTTTGCCTGGAGAATCCTATGGACAGAGAAGCCTGACAGGCTACAGTCCATGGGATCACAAGAGTCAGACATGACTTAGCAACTAAACCACCACCAACAACTCATTGCATATCAGGCTTTTTGACAAATGCAAAGATACATTTTAAAATCCCCAACCTCAAATATAAAATATATATTTACTTCACCTATCATTATTTCCTCAGGATATCTTGTCACCTATACTCATTTATAGTCATTAAAGAAAGCAACATACATTTGTTTTCTATGTCTGTGAGTCTGTTTCTGATTTGTATATAGATTTATTTGTATTATATTTGTTTTTAGATCCCACATAAATGATTACCAAAGGGGACAAGGAATACAGAAGGGACAAATTAGGGGTATGGAGTTAATAGATACAATCAACTATACATAAAATATATGAACAATAAGGATTTACTGATTATCCAGGGGATTATGCCCAATATCTTATAATAGTTACTAATAGAATACAACCTGCAAAATACTCCCAAAACTGAATCATTATGCCATATACTTGAAACTAATATAGTATTGTAAATCAACTCAACTATATTCAATTTAAAAAAAGAATCCAAGTGTGTTCTTTAAGAGCCAGCCTGTCACTTTCAAAATTTAGAAAAGAAGTAAAAATATTTGGGGATAAAAATGTGTTTGAAGTGTCTTCACCCTCTAAATACTTGCATAATAGTGAGGGACACAGCACTTATTAGAGGAGATGACATTTTACCATCCAGAGAGTAAGCAGGTGAGTTGAAAATAATAATCTGGAGACCTAGTACTCTGGAGAAGCTTAAATTCAGTGGGAAAAGTAGTCAGCAGTCCCTGGAAGAGAATTGGGAAACAGAAAGCTCTTCCATGTTTGAAGTCTAGGATGTAACCATTCTATTTGCTTTTGACAAACTGCAATCTAATTGTAATCTGATGACCTCAAAGGGGACTCCTCAGTGATTAAACTCAGGAATCAATAACCATGTGCATACTTTTATATTTTCATTTCCAAACCATAGAACTTAATGAGGGAAATTCAAGGCCTTATGGAGGCTTAGAGTCAAAAGGCTCCCCCATCAGAAAAAGAAATAAAAAAAAAGCCTTAAGAGTAAAGAAGAAAAGCCCCAGTGGTCTGATCTGGACTTTTTAAATTTGGCTGCAGCCAGTGTTGTCAAGGCCCTAGCCATTATTTTTTAATTTCTCATTGACAAGGCAAAACTTCCCTGCAGACGGAGATTTGGGACTTGTTATCTCCATTTTATTGGCTTCTTTGCCAAGAATTTCAGGGCTGATAAAAATGCAGCTTCAGCCAACAGGGAGGGAGGAACAGACAGTGAGGCCTCAGGATTGCAGAAAAAAGCTGTACACATTCCCCAAGGAGGCAGGAGAGGCTGCTTGTTTAGTAGCTGTGAAAAACAATGAAAGGAGAGAAGAGGTGGTGAGGTAGGAAGAAATAGGGACGAAAGAAGAGAGATAAAGGGAAAGTCAGAGGGAGAAAGAAAGGGGATGAAGGAGGCAGAAAGGGTAGGGAGAAAAAGTGGAAAGAAGGAAGGAAGGAGGAGGGAGGAGAAAGAAGAAAGAAAGGGACAAAAGATATCTACACAAATGGGCCCAAACTGTTTAACTTTATGAGCTGCTATTCTCAAAAAGCAAAAGTGAAAGTGTGAAAATGGTAGTCATGTCCGATTCTTTGCAACCCCGTGGATTGTAGCCCACAGGGCTTCTCTGTCCATGGAATTCTCCAGGCAAGAAGACTGGAGTGGGTAGCCATTTCCTTCTCCAGGGGATATTCCTGATTCAGGAATTGAACCCGGATCTCCCACATTGCAGGCAGTTTCTTTACCATCTGAGCCACCAGGGAAACCCCAAAAGCACAAGTATCAAGCAATAGTGTAAGGCCATTCTTCCCCACATTTCTCTGTAATGTTTATGGAGGAAATTGGGAACTTCTTGTTGTCTTTAGAATAAATACAGAATTAAGAATGTAGCATTGACATGTTTACACTATTATTTGTAAAACAGATAGCTAGGGGGAAGTTGCTATACAACACAGGGAGCCCAGCCTGGCACTCTGTGATGACCTAGATGGGTAGGATGAAGGAGGTTCAGGAGGCTCTGGAGGGGTGTGTGTGTGTGTGTGTAAAATTATGACTGATTCACGTTGTTATATGACAGAAACCAATACAACATTGTAAAGCAATTTTCCTCCCATTAAAATAAATAAATATATAAAAGAATCGCTAGATTCTGAAGGTTTCTGAAGTCCTGTAAAATTTCTCTCTAGCCAATCTCCTTAGGCTAGCACTAGATGTTTGTCACTCAGAACCCCTTTCCCATGTAACCACAACCTTCTGAAGTCCCTTTAGCTATTCGAATGAAATCTGCCCAGTCGTTGCCTTTTCAAAATGTTCCCTTTGCCTAGAACCCATGCCCCTTCCTCTCTGATGTCACTGACTTGAATACAAAGGTAAGGTGTGGGCTGCTTCTTAATGAATGAAGAGGAAAGATGGAGTCAGGGTAATCAGACCCTTTTCTAAAAATGTCAGCAAATTCAATCTCTATTGTTGGGTGTAGAGAGCATGATTTGGGAGCCAGAGAAATAAGAGAAAGTCCTGGAAGTAGCAAGAAAGGCTTGGGTAGGATATTTCTGGAAAAATGTGTGAAATTCCATCCTAATAAAATTTACAGGGCCAGAGGCAGAAAAGATGTTAACTGTGTACAGCCATGATTGTCTCCATTCCTCCAACTTTACTCAATGATCAGAGACTTGCTTGTGTAATAACCACTCATGTGATGGTGGAGGAAGGCAGTCATAAATATCTAATTTCTGTGCTTGGCCAGACTTTCTTCAAGAGCTGCCCTTAGCATTTTCCCACGACAGTGAGTCTGGGATAGGCTCCTGATCAGGTGACTCCTGTCAATCATCCTTTGGAGGTTGCACAGTGAGTTCTAACTGGGCTTTTTGGAAGCTATAAGAGATGTCTCCCCAAACCCCGAAGTCTGGCAGCATCTATAGGAGACAGCAGTAAAACAGTCATTGGACCTTAGAAAAGTGGTTTACTATTCAACAACAACAAAATTCCCCACTGTAAGAATTATTCTGTTGCCTATGAAATCTTAATGACTAAGATTCACACATTAGAAATTCATCATATTGGTGATAAGGTCTAAAATTGAGATTTATTATTGCACCAAAAATAATTGTGCTTTTGATGAAAATTCTGTCTTACACTCCAAGATAACACAAAAGTGAGGGATGAATAGGTGTAGAGATGACAAATACTGGCCATGTTGTTGAAACTGAGTGATGGCTACATGGGATCCATCATTCTGCTCTCACTACTTTTGTTATATGTTTGATATTTGTTGTAATAAAAGAATAAATTGTGTATCCCATTGAATGGTCAAGTTGAATGGCTGAAAGGCATCCCTATATTCAAAAGAAATAAATGCTATTAAGTGAGAGCCTTGTACCATGGACTTGCCTTATGGGTTAGACGATAAAGAATCTGCCTGTGATGTGGGAGACTCGGGTTTGATCCCTGGGTTTGGGAAGAACCCCTGGAGAAGGGAATGGCTACCTACTCCAGTATTTTTGCTGGAGAATTCCAAGGACAGAGGAGCCTGACTAGCTATAGACCATGGGGTCGCAAAGAGTGGGATATGACTGAGGGATTAACATTCTCACTTCCATTGTACCATAATGGCATTATCATTTTAAAAAATTGTTTAATGTGTGGTTATAGCTATTATGGCAGTTGAACTTAAAAAAATAAAAGCCTAGTCATTTAAGAAGATCCAAGTTATTATCACCATTTAACAGATGAATAAAAAATAACTCAGAGGAATAACAGGTATGCAGTGAAGTTGTTGTTCAGTCAGTCAGTCATGCCCAACTCTTTCCCACTCGATGGTCTGTAGCACACCAGGCTTCCCTATCCTTCACCATCTCCCCGAGTTTGCTTAAACTCATGTCCACTGAGTCGGTGATGCTATCCAGCCATTTCATCCTCTGTCTTCTCCTTCTCCTCTTGCCCTTGATTTTCCCCAGCATCAGGGTCTTTTCCAACTAGTCGGCTCTTCGTATCAGGTGGGCAAAGTATTGAAGCTTCAGCTTCAGCACCAATCTTTTCAATGAATATTCAGGGTTGATTTCCTTTAGGGTTGACTGGTTTGATCTCCTGTCAGTACAAGGGACTCTTAAGCATCTTCTCCAGCACCACAGTTGGATGTAGTGAAGAGCAGGGACCAGATGATCTTTGATAACAGAGGATTTGATGATGATGGTGATGATGATGATAATGGTGATGACTAACATTTGCTGAGTGTTTATTAGGGACCAAACAATATTCTAGATTTCTTATATGTATTAATTCACCTTCTAATGACAATAACCTCATGATATTGGTAGTGAGACTTAGAGAGGAAGTGTACATTTTCCAAGATCTTTTAGATATTGAGTGGCTCACCCAGGATTCAAATTCAGACACAGATAAATACCCAGTAGCTACTAAATCATGCATGTGATAATAATCCTAACCAACATTGATTGAGCACCTGTGTACCATCTCCTGGGATAAATCATTTACATAGATTACTTTATTTAATTCATTGAACAATAATAGTCTGTAGCTATTACCACTGTCCCCATTTTGCAGATGAAAAACTTAAGGTGTACTAAGGTCACAGGGCTAGGGAGTGGCAGAACCAGCCCTCCTCACTATTGTGCTAGACAGTTTCTGATATGCCTCTACTTAGAAAAGTCAACATGATCATATGGAGAACACTATCTCTACCAAGACTGCAAGCTCTTGTTCAAGTATTTCAGGCTGCTCATCCACATTCAAGTTGTCATGGTAAATAGAAGCCATACTGCTTTATCTCCTGGGTAGGTAGGCTACTGTCAAGTAATGTTTATTCTTCTCATCCAGAAAGTTCTTTCCACCTGCTGCTACTGCTGCTGCTGCTAAATTGCTTCAGTTGTGTCCAACTTGTGCAACCCCATAGACAGCAGCCCACCAGGCTCCCCCATCCCTGGGATTCTCCAGGCAAGAACACTGGAGTGGGTTGCCATTTCCTTCTCCAATGCATGCAAGTGAAAAGTGAAAGTGAAATCGCTCAGTAGTGTCCGACTCTTTGCAACCCCATGGACTGCAGCCCACCAGGCTCCTCCATCCATGGGATTTTCCAGGCAAGAGTACTGGAGTGCGGTGCCATTGCCTTCTCCTTCCGCCTGCTACAAAGATTCAAATTTGAATTAAAAACCAATTCCTAGAACAAGAAAGTAAATCATACATCTCACAGGGATCCCTTGAAACTATATTTCACTAGGAGCTTGCATTTTGAGTATAAATTTGGCATATATATATATATATATATATATATATATATGTCAATGTTTTCAGTCCCCCTGAGATGGTGACTAGAACAGTGACTTAATATTTCCAAATATTTTTGCTTGTTTAAGCAATTGAATTTTTCTCAAATACAGTCTTGTATAGAATCCAAAAGTAAAAATAAGGTAGTATGTTAATGCTAGTTTATTGTGTGAATATAAATTTGTGACTCTTACTTATATAAGTCAGTTAATGAAAACAATGAAAAATTACTTCAATACCACAAAAATATGCAATATGGCTACAGTCTCATAATAGCCTCAGCCTCACATAATTTTTTTCTGCATTTGTTTCAAATGCATTGAATCAAAAAAAAATCCTGTTTCATATATATAAAATATAATGGGTTTTAATAATTTATTTTGTAGCCCTGAAACATGATTTTTAATTAAAAAAGAGACAATGGGAGAGTTCATTTCCAGATCTACACAAAAATAAGTTAATCTGGCAGCTAAAACAATAAAGGTACTAATATATAAAATGTAATATATATAGGACATTTGAGTTTACATTCATTTTGTTACAGGTTTTAAAAAGTAAAGATAAATTTAATATATATTTTAATTAAAATTGTAGAGACTCTTTTAAGCTTTTAAGAAACTTAGTTTGAAAACCAAAGATGTAATTGTATCCAGAGACTAGTTTCTGTTTCAGTCACAGAGTGAATCTGGGAGAAAAATAATAATAATAAATATTTACATGGTACTTACTCCATGCATGCACAGTTATAAGCTTTTCACATATAGTAAATAATTTAAGTCTCACATATCTCCTAGGATATGGCATCACTGACTCAATGGACATGAGTTTGATTAAACTCCTGGAGACGGTGAAGAACAGGGAAGCCTGGCATGCTGCAGTCCATGGGGTGGCAAAGAGTCAGACATGACTGAGTGACTGAACAACATTTCCTAAGAAGTAGATACTATTGTCCCCCTTTACTGAAGACTCTTAGAGGGAAAGTAAGTAACTTCCCACACCCCACACAATTAGTAAGTAGCAGGACACGATTTGAATTAGGTTACCTGGCTCCAGAGGCCTTTGCTCACTTTGGTTACAATGACTTTGAAGTTGAGAAGGGGGATAGTCAAGAACACAGTGCAGAACAGCAGACACAAACTACAGACTTTTTAGTTTGATGCCATATACTCAACCCTCTCCATCTCCAGGGCTCTAGATAATCCCACCAAAATGTTCAGCATTCAGCTTCACAACCAAATGGTCAGAAGTAGCATCTTAACTAGGCTTTTCCTCATCCAGGTGCTATATCCTGAATCTGACAAAAAGGTTCCAGTAGGAAATGTATAGATCAGAGACTTTATAAAAGTCCATGTACTGCTTTGCTTATCTCTCTGATCCAAGGAGACTTTATCAAACATATTCCTACCCCCACTTGCAGTGCCCACTGCTTCTCTGCCTAACTAGATCAAACAGAACCTGAAGCCCATCACCCAGCTTGCATTTTTCTTTTTTTCTATCACCCTGTGTAAACTCCTCAGGACCACCCTACCAAGACCACTTCTAGTACGGTTAGAATCTGAGGATTATAAACACTTTGACCTCACAAGAAGGACATTTATCCCCCATACATTCCAAACCTAACTGAGACAAGAGAGGAGAGGTATGAGGAATGAATTCCACTCTAGGCAATTATGTTCCTCATTCTTATAACAGATTATAACACCCAGCTACACAATCCTTTTACTCTCCCATTATCATTTCCTACCACCTCCTGGTCATTGCCTCTCATTTGTGAATGACCTTAAGACCTGGGCAATGGTCTTCTTCTCTGTCCCAATTTCTGCCAGCATTATCTTAAGCTGCAGTACTGACATATAAGACCCATCCAACTCTCAGATCCTTGACCCCATCATCTCCTGTGCCCTTTCCCTTTATTTCTTCTCAACCACACACTGTCATGGCTCACCTCTGGACCTTGTCATTAACAAAAATGCAACCTTCTAAATCACTAAGTGGGGTATCCCACCCTCTAGTCTAACCTTCTCTCCAACTAACTCCTCTGATAAAATGTCCTTTGAAAACAGTGAGTCTGTTTTATTCAGCTGTGTAATCTCTTGGCTTTCTTTCTATCATCTCCCCCTGTCTCCACTTTTCTTCTAAATTTTAATATATTTTATGGTTTTTCATCATACTTATCTCCATCCGAACATCTTCAACTCTATTACTTCATTTTTCTCTCATTCACATTTTTCTGCCAATTCTCCAACCCTGGGAAAACCTAATCATCTTTCTATTTACTCTTGTGGATTATATAATTTGGAGGACAAGTGACCATGAATTCATGATATCCAGCCTCAAATAGACACCCAGCCTTACTTGACAATCTTAGTGTACTTCTCTGCAATGTTCACTTTTTCATTCTCATCGAATACTACTTCATTTTTTTTCTTTAACCACTCCTCACTAGGAAAATCTCATTCTATACTTTATTGAGCAAATCAGGAGCCACCACTCTGGAGTTTCCACATCCTCCCCTATCCTACATCTCTTAACCTACATGTGGAAACATCCTTCTTCCCATTCTGTCTCAGGTGACTAAGTTATCTCTACTCTGTTCAAAGGACTCTCCACATGTGCTTTGCATCACAATTCCCCTCACCTTCTTAAAGACTTTACATTCTCACTTGTCTATTTTCTCTCTTATATCATCAACCTCTTTCTTCTCACCAAATTGTTTCACTTCAGTTCAGTTTAGTCACTCAGTCGTGTCCAACTCTTTGCGACCCCATGGACTGTAGCACTCCAGGCTTCCCTGTCCATCTCCAACTCCCAGAGTTTACTCAAACTCTTGTCCATCACATCAGTGATGCCATCCAACCATCTCATCCTCTGTCATCCACTTCTCCTCCTGCCTTCAATCTTTCCCAGCATCAGGGTCTTTTCCAATGAGTCAGTTCTTCACATCAGGTGGCCAAAGTAATAATGGAGTTTCAGCTTCAGCATCAGTCCTTCCAATGAATATTCAGGACTGATTTCCTTTAGGATTGACTGGTTGGATCTCCTTACAGTCCAAGGGACTCTCAAGAGTCTTCTCTAACACCACAGTTCAAAAGCATCATTAGCTCATAACCATGATGTCTCTTACATATAAGATGACATGACATATAACATCCCATGAACTTGTAGTTTTCCACTGGCTATAGTCCAATTCCTCTGCTTTATCCTCTGGTAGCTGAATCACCTGACACACTGCCTCTATTTCCTTAGCTCTTTATCACTTAACAGTTCACTCCAGTCTGGCTCCCTCCCATCACTGTACTGAAACCGCTCCACATTTCAGCAGCAGTGAACCCAGCTCCTTCTTCCTGTTCTCCGTCCTCCATGACATCATCCTCCCCTCATTTTCCTCTCTCAGCTTGACTGCTCTTTCTCAGTCATTTTCATGGTCGTATCTTTCTCTCCTTGAGAAGTGAATGCTGGAAATCATTTGGGGTTTCCCCTACCATTTTCTTTTTCTACATTCTCTTCCTTTATTCCCACCGCTTCAATGGACATTTATATTTTGATACCTCCTAAATTTATAGTCTTGATATGAACTCCTCTGAGCTTCACTCTTCTATATCCAACTGCCTCTTTGACATGTCCAAAACAGAATTCTTGATTTTATCTTAAAACCCACTTTTTTCCTCAGGCTTCTCAAATTAATAAACAACATCACCATCTACACATTTCTCAAGCCAGAACCTGAGGGTGTAACTTCTTTTCTCCTGCTCCTGCGAATCCACATCTGATCCATCAGCAAGTCCTTTCTCTGTTGCCATCAAATTATACCTCAACTACTTGAGTTCTCGCCTTCCCACCACCAGCATCCTAATTCTAGAAATCACCACTTCCCCCTCAGCTACTGCAAGAACTTCTTCACACATGTCCTTATTTGCTTTGTCCTTCAAATTTGCTCTTTCTTAATATTAAGTCAAAGTGACTTAATATTAGCTGTATAACTCTCCAGCTCAAAAGTTTTCCATAATTTACCACTGCACTTTGGATCGAATACAAACCCCACACTATGTCCCTTCCTGCCCTTCTTCCTATTCCAGTTCCATTTCATGCTGCCACCCACCTCCGTGCAGGGCTTTATCAAGTAGCTCGCCATCTGGTTTCTCAAATATATAAAACTCTTCCCCACCTAAGCTCTCCACATCAACCATTATTTTAGCTGGATGTAGCCTTCCAGAAATCTGCTTATTTTCATCCATCAGGCCTTAACCATCACCTCCTTGGAGGCTTCTCCTCATTAACATATAAAAATAACGTTAACATATTATATATTGTGCTATACTCAGCTAAGTATTTTAAATGGATTATCTTATTTAATACTCAAAAAACCTATAAATAATGCATTAATGAGAAAATAAAGACACAGATATAAAGTAACTTACTCAGTGACAACATATCTTATAAGCAAAGGACTCAAAACTAGAACCAAACTGTTTACCATTGTGGTGGTTTAGTCACTAAATCATGGTCATCTCTCGCAACTCCAAGGACTGCCCGCCAGGCTCCTCTGTCCATGGAATTTTCCAGCCAAGAATATAATAATTTACATTTTATCCTCTTATTCCCTACTCTTTATAATGTGTAGTTAAGTATTAATTACTTTTTTTGCTTCATCTATCCATACAGATAAAATTTATAAGGGCCTCATATGTGTTGGGGAAAAAAAAAAAACCAAGATTTTCCACCTTGTGGGACTGTGTTCAAGTGGGGAAACTTGATCCCACAAGGCCAGGTATATGCCTTCAAACAATGTCACAACACTGATATTTGATAGGTGCTTAATAAAGCTGTGGTACATATACACAATGGAGTATTATTCAGCCATTAAAAAGAATACATTTGAATCAGTTCTAATGAGGTGGTTGAAACTGGAGCCTATTATACAGAGTGAAGTAAGCCAGAAAGAAAAACACCAATACAGTATACTAACACATATATATGGAATTTAGAAAGATGGTAACAATAACCCTGTGTACGAGACAGCAAAAGAGACACTGATGTATAGAACAGTCTTATGGACTCTGTGGGAGAGGGAGAGGGTGGGAAGATTTGGGAGAATGGCATTGAAACATGTAAAATATCATGTATGCAAGGAGTTGCCAGTCCAGGTTCGATGCATGATACTGGATGCTTGGGGCTGGTGCACTGGGACGACCCAGAGGGATGGAATGGGGAGGGAGGAGGGAGGAGGGTTCAGGATGGGGAACACATGTATACCTGTGGCGGATTCATTTTGATATTTGGAAAAACTAATACAGTTATGTAAAGTTTAAAAATAAAATAAAATTTAAAAAAATAAATAAAAATTGAAATGTGAGTTCTAAGGAATTTTTGTTTTAATAGCAATTTGATTTAAATAGCGAGAATAATGTTTTAGTCTCCTGTGGCTGCCTAAACAAACTACCACAAACTGGGGGGTTAAAGTGATAGAATTTGTTCTCCCAGTTCTGGAGACCAACTCTGGAGCCTGACTCAAGACTTCAACAGAGCTGCATGTCTATTGGAGACTGCAGGGAAGAATTTGTCCCTTGCCTCTTCCAGTTTCTGGCAGCTGTCAACATTTCTTGGTTTGTGGCCATTTCTCTCTTTCCTCTGCCTTCATATCACCCTCTCCTATATGTATCTGTGTTATTTGTGTTATTTCCTTTTTCCTCTCTCTCTAAGGACATGTGATGGCATTTAGGGCCCATGTGGATAATCCAAATAATATTGTCATTTCAAGATCCTTAATTATATCTTTGCCCATATGTGATACTGTTTACAGATTCTGGGGATTCAGACAAGACACACCTTTTCAAGGTCACTATTCAACCCACTGGAAGGAGAAAGTCCATCTGCCTTGTAAGGCTGGTTATCAGGGAGGTACTGCATTCCTTTTCCTCAGTTGTCCACGTTGTCAGAAATAACTGCTGACCCTACTAAAATCCAGATTCACTTTCAGAAGCTATTAACGACTCTCATACTACATTGTGCAAGGTATCATCTAGGGAGCTTGTTTAGTCTTCATTGTTGGACCTCATATCCAAAGATTTCAATTTCATAATTATCTGGCATGCATTTGTGCATCATAACAATACCCAAAGGATAATCCACAGTTTGTGGACAGAGTACAAGAGAAAAACCCAAGCCAGAAACAGATAGAGATTTTTAGAAATGATGTCCAGTCTTTTGCTTTAAAATAAATGCTGTGTAAAGGTTCTAGCTTGCTCTTTAGTAGGCAAGGATTTGGGTACTGAGCAGAATCTGAAAAGGCTCTCAGTCTGGTGTCTTTCAGGCACCCACAGCACTTATTTCTTTGGAGACACACTGAAGACTTGCTTAATTTCTTCCAAAGAATAATCAATAAGAATGCATTCTTTTCAACACTTTTTGGGATCCCTGAAGCTTTTAAATAAATGCCACATGCAAGACAGAGAGAGGCACAGCTTCCAAAAACTGTAATGATATATTTTGTACTATTAGGTAGAGGATAGTACATGAATCATTCAGCCAAACACATTCTTTTATTTGCTCATGTGAGTGGACACAGCCTCAAATGCCTTTTCAAGTGTCTGTCTTTGAGAAACTTGCTGCTGCTAAGTCACTTCAGTCGTGTCCGACTCTGTGCGACCCCATAGACGGCAGCCCACCAGGCTCTGCCTTCCCTGGGATTCTCCAGGCAAGAACACTGGAGTGGGTTGCCATTTCCTTCTCCATTGGTCCAATTAAGCTATGGGAGATATCATCCTAATATTTTTTCCTGAAATAACTACCTTTCTTTTCCTGAAACATAAAATGGAGGTCTGATCTTGTTTAAGGCAAGGTACTGAGGGAGCATCTTTAAAATATATGTGTGCCTTCTTTCAAAAAGCAAAGAAGGAAAAAAAAAAAAGCAAAGAAGGACACTTGAAAAGTTGAAAAATGTATAAAATGAGGCAATCAGTTTTTTTTTTTTGTCTGTTTCTTTTGCCTTCTGTTTAATAGTTGTAGACAAATTAGGGACTAACTAGACTGGAGTTTTTTAAATCTTCCCAAAGATGTGAGAATTTTATTCAGTCTAAATATTCTATATTCCAAATTGTTGGTCTATTTTTCCAGCCCTTTCAATTGTTCTGTGACTCAGAGCCTTCTGATTCAGACAGTTGTGGAGCTGATAATGAACTATGATAAACTGGAGCAGCTCTGTATTTCAGGTGCTTTACTGAGCTCAGATGGAGTTATCCCTGCAGAGACCCAGATGTGTTTCCGCTCTGCAGGACAGAGGATCAATGCATCATATAGGCTCTTTGGAAGTGTTCCATAACCCAAATTCCTGTATGGCAATTCAGGTACACATCCAGCTGGGTAAGCAGTTTACTAAGTGATGCTTGAAGAGATCTGATAGTAACCCTCCTCACTCCCTTGGCAAAGGCATGGAATGGCTTCCTGCCCTTTTATTTCTACCTCCCTCAATTACAGTCTTGCTTATACATGTGTCTCTCTTTCAAAATTCTAAGTATTCACTTTGATATGATTTTTCTGGATACAGATATAAGGGGTGAACAGAATTTACTTTGATTTCATGCCCTTCTTAGAGTACATTCATTCAGCTATATAACAAATATTTATTGAACATCTAGCATCTGTCAGGCAAACAATTGCATCATGATTTAGTTTCAAATTAATTGAAAGCTAAAGAGATTATTTTTTCTTGGCTGAACATTTATGCATTTATATTTGTATCATGTGGATGGAAAAGATAAATTTCAAACCTTGTGTTAACTGTGAAATATATGAACGAAGTACATGTTCACACCATTATTCAGAAGACTAAACATTAGCCTCTAGCTAAGTGCTGGCTTTGACAATGGACTTTGGGACATGAAAATGTGTTTGTGTGGTCACTTATCGTTGAATTCACACTCTTGCATTTTGTATTTCACCCAGAAAAACCAATTTGGCAAATACTGACATGCATTAGTAGCACTAGTTTAACAAGACCACAAATGTTAGTTAAATATCTAAATTTCACTGTAGAGGTATAGATTGCCATTTTTTTAATGCTGTAGGTAGTAGAGATAGTTGTTGATTAACAGCAAAACCCCACTCTCCCTCTCTCTCTTTCCACCCCACTCCATACACCATTTGCTTATTATTTTCCCACAGATAGCTAGAGGAAGGATATTTGCCGTCAAGATAGCTGGGCATTCAGCAGCTCAGCAAGGCAGTTTGCGTGATGCCTGTGATTCCATTTGTCACAGGAGCCTTTATGAGGGAACAGAAGATATAACTTTGCCTCATTTTTCATTTCCTGTTATCGCTCAGATTTCAGTCTTCAGCTGCTCTGTTTTCCTGTACCTCAACTGGAGCCGACATTATCAGAGAGCCACCTGCTACCCCCAGTGCCACTGAGGCCCTGTCAGTAGTTCAGGAGGAGAGAGCTTCCTCCCAGGGCAGCAGAGACGCTCCCTCCCGTGCAGAGGAAACCACGCCTGCAGTTAAGTCCACATATGCAGAGCGAGGCAGACATTTGATGATTAAGTAACTCCCAGGGAGGAACATCCTTGGAATTGTAAAGCACTCTTAACTTTACGAAGTAGTTTCCCACTTCTATTTCACTAGATCTTCAGAGCAGCCTGTAAGACAGCAGAGCTGGAACAATTAGGCCTGTTTGTACTTGTGTGGAGATCAAGCTTTCTGTATCTGTTGCAACTGGAAATGGCCAGACTGGGGGATGTAGCTAAGGATAATCAATGGGGTAACTGAGTCAGTGATGGAGAATTCAATCCAAAGATGTGCAAGGAAAGAATATATATATGCCTGCCTGCCTGCTAAGTCACTTCAATCATGTCCAACTCTTTGTGACCCTAGGGGCCGTGATTCTCCAGGCAAGAATACTGCAGTGGGTCACCATGCCCTCCTCCAGGGTTTCTTCCTGACTCAGGGATCAAACCCATGTCTATGTCTCCTGCATTGGCAGATGGATTCTTTACTACTACCACCACCTGGGAAACCCAGACATATATAATCAGTCATATATATATATATATATATTATATATATACACACACACACACATATATAACTGAATCATTTTGCTGTACACTTGAAAATAACACAACATTATAAACTGACTATACTTCAATAAAAACAAAGCAAAACACATTATTGGGAAATCCTTTAAGCTGTGCATTGTGGGAAAGGAGAAGAAGTTGGTGGCAGTGAACTGGCCAAGCTTATTCTTTCTTGATGATGTTTCCAAGAGTCTAGTCCTTCAGTCTGGAACCTAACCAATCAGTTATAGGCTTACAGATACCTCTCTTCCTATTCTCCTTTAAAACTTACCTCTGTCTCAGTCATATATTGTTGTACAGTCACTCAGTCTTGTGCGACTCTCTGTGAACCTATGGACTGTAGCATGTCAGGCTTTCCTGTCCTTCACTATCTCCCAGAGTTTGCTCAAAATCATGTCCATTGAGTCAATGATGCCGTCCTCTGTTGCCCCCTTCTCCTCCTTCCCTCAATCTTTCCCAGCATCAGAGTTTTTTTCCAGGGTCTCAGTCATAGTTCTCCTAAATACATGTTCTTGTTCCATCCCAAGGGGAGGAGATCCATGTCGGTGCAGGATTTGATGTTGGGTGGTTGGTTCAGTGTCTTGCTTCATCTCAGTCTTGACACTCTCCTCCTTTTATTGCCCCTCCCCGTGGACACATCCTGTTCCAGTGCCCAGTGGGAATTCCAATCATGTATAATATTTGCTATCAAGGCTTGTGCCTGGTTCTCATCAATGAACCTCAGTCATGATTGCATATCCATTCCTCTGACTCCTTTAGGACCACAGTTTCTGGATAATTTCTCTTACTCACAATAGCAGCCATTTGAAACTCTAACCCAAGGACTACGGATTTGCACACTGCTAAGAAATGATTTCTTGATGCTCACTACTTACCAATCAGTTTCTTCACCCAAATTTTACCTGTATCTGCTTGTCTTTATCCAAAGTTGTGTCTTATGGCCTGTTGGGAGACCTTTTTGTTTGTTTTAAATCTCTCTTAAGTAGATGTCATGTTTGGATTATAATCTGTTGCCATTTTCCTTTGGTATCTAGTTTTCAGTAGGGTCATCCTGACTAGTGTTTATGCCACTTAAATGGGAACTGGGGACATGCTTTCTGGCCCTACCTTCTAGGACCCCTTCAGTCTCCTGAACTGAAACTTTGTTATGTGATATAAAAATTAGAAGTCAGAATGACAGATTAGAAGATAACTCACACGTCAGTTGTATCTTGCCAACAATGTGCCTCAGAGTAGATTAGGTCATGAGACATAGACAATCAAGACCTAAAAATAGACCCATTAGGGATCCATGTACACGGAGCCTTGGGAAGCTGTCTTTTAAGTGTAGATGGGTAAGAGGGGAACAGAGCCCTACATAGGGCCTCCTGGGATGCCCCCAAATGCCTACACTCTCAAGACTTCTTTATGCTCTACACGTGTTCCTTCTTCAAAATGCACTGATTCTGTTATCATACATGATCTCAACCAGTTGTGAATAATAAAATTTATGACTAACTGTGGCTTGATGTACCTTTGATGATAAAGACAGACAAATTTTCACAGAAAAGACACCAAAAGGAATGATGTTTAAATGGAGACTTTAGTGTACTCAATGAAGTAGAAATAAATTTTTTTTTCTGGAATTCTCTTGCTTTTTCTATGATGAAGCAGATGTTGGCAATTTGATCTCTGGTTCCTCTGCCTTTTCTAAATCCAACTTGTACATCTGGAAGTTCTCGCTTCACATACTGTTGAAGCCTAGCTGGAAGGATTCTGAGCATAACCTTGCTAGCATGTGAACTGAGTGCAATTGTTTGGCAGTTTGAACATTCTTTGGCATTGCCTTTCTTTGGAACTGGAACAAAAACTGACCTTTTCCCTTCCTGTGGGCACTTCTGAGTTTTCCAAATTTGCTGGTATATTGAGTGCAGCATTTTCACAGCATCATCTTTTGGGATTTGAAATAGCTTAACTGGAATTCCATCACCTCCACTAGCTTTGTTCATAGTAATGCTTTTTAAGACCCATATTACTTCACATTCCAAGATGTCTGGCTCTGGGTGAGTGATCACACCATCGTGGTTTTCTGGGTCATTAAGGTATTTTGTGTACAGTTCTTCTGTGCATTCTTGCCACCTCTTCTTAATATCTTATGCTTCTTTTAGGTTCATATCATTTCTGTCTTTCATTGTGCCCATCTTTGCATGAAATGTTCCCTTGATGTTTCTAATTTTCTTGAACAGATTGCTGGTCTTTGCCATTCTATTGTTTTCCTCTATTTCTTTGCATTATTCACTTAAAAATGGTTTCTTAGCTCTCCTTGTCATTCTTTGAAACTCTGCATTCAGATGAGTGTGTCTTTCCTTATCTCCTTTGCCTTTCACTTCTCTTCTGTTCTCAGCTACTTGTAAGACCTCCTCATACCACTATTTTGCCTTTTTGCATTTCTTTTTCTTGGGGATGGTTTTGATCACCACCTCCTGTACAATGTTACAGACCTCCATCCATAGTTCTTCAGGCACTCTATTTCATCTAATCCCTTGAATCTATTTGTCATTTCCAGTGTATAATCATAAGGGTTTCAATTTAGGTCATACCTGAATGGCTTAGTTGTCATCCCTACTTACTTCAGATCAAGTCTGAATTTTTTAATAAGAAGTTCAGGATCTGAGCCACAGTCAACTCCTGGTCTTGTTTTTGCTCACTGTATAGAGCTTGTCCATCTTCAGCTGCAAAGAATATAACCAATCTGATTTTATTACTGACCATCTGGTGTTGTCCATGTGTAGAGTCACCTCTTTTTGTTGTTGGAAGAGGGTGTTTGCTATGACCAGTGCATTCTCTTGGCAAAATTCTGTTAGCCTTGCCTTGCTTCATTTTGTACTCCAAGGCCAAACTTGCTTGTAACTCCAGGTATATCTTGACTTCCTACTTTTGCATCCCAGTCCCCTATGATGAATCAGCTGAAGACTGAAGATAAAGGAGGCATTGTCCCAGATGGGGCAAGAGGGCCTGGGGGTGGAGAACTGGTCACTGAGGGACTGCAACTGAGGCTTTCATAGGAATGAGTACAATCACAGGATACTTTGGCCACCTGATGCGAAGAACTGACTCATTTGAAAAGACCCTGATGCTGGGAAAGATTGAAGCCAGGACGAGAAGGGGATGACAGAGGATGAGATGGTTGGATGGCACGACTGACTCAAAGAACATGAGTTTGAGTAAAGTCCAGGAATTGGCGATGGACAGGGAGGCCTGGGATGCTGCAGTCCATGGGGTTGTGAAGAGCAGGGCATGATTGAGTGACTGGACTGAACCATTAGAAACCCCATTGTGCAGTACCACTGTTTGACAAGCTCCTGAATCAAAAGGTCTACTGGTTCCCAAAGTCTCTTATTCATCCCCTCCAGTTGCTCCATCCCAAATCATTCTTAAGTTTTTCCAAAAACTTCTAATAAATTTAGAATGGAACTCTGTGACTCAGAGCTGTATTTCTTCAAGTATGGAATGTTGCAGATAATTTTAGATAATGCACAAGTTTGGCAAATAAAATTAAACAACATAATGAGAAAGTTATTCCCTTTTCAATTATCTTTTCATCCTTCTGATAATGCCAAGGATAAATTCTGTCTGGAACTTTACATTTTTAACATCTCTTTAACACTTGTTTTTGTTTTTGTTTTCTCCTTTTTTTTTGGCAAAAGAAGTCAGACTTGAAGCTCAGAGATTTTGACAGGTAGTGCTATTTTCCCGTAAATTAGTAACATTATTTAATTGTATTTATTTTCATACTCATTGCCTTCTTATGGAAAGTAACACCGGTCATGTAATTGAGATAGTGAAGTCAAGTTTTCTTTTAAACTTCTAACTGAAAAAGAATGGATAGGCTTGGAGAAAAAGTTAAATACATGATGCTGCTGCTGCTAAGTCGCTTGGGTTGTGTCCGACTCTGTGCGACCCCATAGACGGCAGCCCACCAGGCTCTGCTGTCCTTGGGATTCTCCAGGCAAGAACACTGGAGTGGGTTGTCATTTCCCTCTCCAATGCATGAAAGTGAAAAGTGAAAGTGAAGTCGCTCAGTCGTGTCCGACTCTTAGCGACCTCATGGACTGCAGCCTACCAGGCTCCTCCATCCATGGGATTTTCCAGGCAAGAGTACTGGAGTGGGTTGTCATTGCCTTCTCCGAAATAAATGATAGATGCATGGTATGGGGCAGTAGGCATGGGAAAAATGTTGATGGTGATATGCAAATGACACACCGATGGAAAAAACTGGCTTGAGTAATATTTCAACATTTCCCTTGTGCTACAGAATTTCTCTCTTTTTCATCTTTTCTGGCCTTTTTGCTCTCCTTTTGTCCAAAATAATATTTCAGTTGTAGCACACCTTGACTGACTTGACAGTAAGTACACAAGCCCCTAGCAATGGAGCCTTTCATGGTATAAACAAATATCACTAAAAGCTCAGGTATACACAAGGGAATGAGAAATCTAGCCACAGGAAAGCAGGCAACCTTTGCCTTCAGCACAAGGGAAGGTAGAATGCAGGTGGAGGAGAAAACATGTCAACACAGGATAGGGAATATATTTCCTTCCAGCTTCTGCCCCCACCCCCACCCCCACCCCTTAATATCTCCTATCACACAGAAGACAGGGGGAGGGGAAAGTGAGACCATAGCCTATGCATTTGGGTAATTGCTTTCTCAAAATGGAATGACATCTTCCTTTTATTTCCTTTACCCTCACCTAATTCGCCAGCATATTGTATTCCTCACACTGAAATCTGTGTGTATAAATCTTTGCAGACACAGTGAGGCTTTGTTGGGTTTGGCTGTTGTTTCTAAAAGGAGTATAAGGGAACATAAAATGTAAGTGAATCAAGCCCTCAGCTAGCATTTAATTGATAAGAACTAAAGCTAATATTAGATAACAAATAAATGGTCTGTTGCACAGGCATTTAATTAAACACCAAATTAATGCAGTAATGACCTACTGGAACTAACAGCCAGAAATGCTTTACTGCGCGCCAGCATCTGGACGCTTTCACCTTCCAGCCCCTCCTCCTTCCCCCGCCTCCGCGGACAGATACATTATAAAGAAATATATTCATTCACATCCCACATCCTCATGTTTTCATGTCCAGACTCATGACGCATAATAATCTACTTTGCCCAAAGAAGCTTGACCACTTAGCTAACTCTTGACCTAGTCTCCCCTATCATGTGTCCCAAACCTCAGCATTTGGGACTGTTTGAAACCCTGGTCTTGTAGTGTTTGGCTGATTACATGCTGCCTTGAAGATTAATTGCAGACAGTGTTTTAGATAATGGTCTCAGGGAAGAGCATGCAAAATAGAGAAGAGGAGTGAGGAATCGATATAGGCTTTCCCTGGGCCTCACCAGAAGCTTTCAGTTATTCAGTAAAACACACAATCGGTAGAAGAAATGAACTCCATGCTGATTTACTCTGCTCATCCAGGTTGGCTTTCACAGGGCTCATCTTGGCCATGCTCATATTGTTTTGGTGCTAACCCCTTTTCACAAGGTAGAGATAAACTAAAGTACTTCAGGAACACCTCAACCATGCACAGACCACCTACACCATGGTTAAGCTACACTTCCCTTTTGCTCCATAAGACTTTGAATCCCCCTCCTGGATGCAATGACAGAGCATTTTCAGGATCACATTCCAAGATCCTCTGTCTCCTAATGACAAACTCATTTCAGTGAAGAAGCATTCTCTAGGAACCAACAGCCTTATATCAATACATTCTTCCAATTCCGGGCAATGTAGGCAGCTTTACTAGACAAGAAATAGGACTGCATCTTCTCCAATGTGGTCTAATTTCTTCTGTCTTAGAGATAGCATCTGAAGTATGTATGTATTTAACAGAGTGGGGTCTCCATTAATATACAATTACTGAGATAAACAGTTCTTGGACCACAGATTTGTCATGTGAAGGAGCTTGCTAACTTAATGAAGCTATGATCTATGCTGTGCAGGACCACCCAAGATGGATGGGTCATGGAGAAATATTCTGACAAAACATGGTTCACTGGAGGAGGAAATGGCAAACCACTCCAATATTATTGCCAGGAGAACCCCATGAACAGTATGAGAAAGCAAAAAGATATGACACTGGAAGGTGATCCTCCCCAGAATGGAAAGTGTCCAATATGCTACTGGGGAAGAGTGGAGGGCAATTACTAATATCTCCAGAGAAAATGAAGCAACTGGGCCAAAGTGGAAATAAAGCTCAGTGGTGGTGAACATAAAGTCTGATGCTATAAAGAACAATATTGGATAGGAACCTGAAATGTTAGGTCCATAAATCAAGGTAAATTGGTTTGGCCAAGCATGAGATGGCAAGAGTGGACACTGACATCTAAATTCTTAAATGAAAGAATTTAATTCAGATGACCATTATATCTACTACTGTGGGCAAGAATCTGTTAGAAGAAATGGAATAGCCTTCATAGTCAACAAAAGAGTTTGAAATGCAGTACTTGGCTACAGTCTCAAAAGCAACAGAATGATCTCGAATTCTTTCCAAGGCAAATCATTCAATATCACAGTAATCCAAGTCTATGCCCCAAACGATGTCAAAGAAGCTGAAGTTGACCAAGTCTATGAAGACCTAAAAGACCTTTTAGAACTAACACCAAAAAAGATGTACATTTTATCATAGGGGATTGGAATTCAAAAGTAGGAAGTCAAGAGATACCTGGAGTAACAGGCAAATTTGGCCTTAGACTACAAAATGAAACAGGGAAAAGGCTAACAGAGTTTTGTGAAGGGCACACTGGTCATAACAAATACCCTCTTCCAACAATACAAGGGATGACTCTACACAAGAACATCACCAAATACCAAAACATCACCAATACCAAAATAAGACTGATTATATTCTTTGAAATTGAAGATGGAGAAGCTCTGCAGTCAACAAAAATAAAACCTAGAGTGGACTGTGGCTCAGATCATGAGCTCTGTATTGCAAAATTCAAGCCAAAATTGAAAAAAGTAGGGAAAACCAATAGGTCACCAATAGGTCACTCAGTTATGACCTAATTTAAATCCCTTATTTATCCATTAAATCCATTATTATATAGTGGAGGTGACAAATAGATTAAAGGGATTAGATCTGATAGAGAGCCTGAAGAACTAGGTACAGAACTTTGTGATATTGTATAAGAAAAATGAAATGAAGTTTCTCAGTTGTGTGTGACACTTTGCGATCCCATAGACTATAGGGTACCAGGCTCCTCCGCCCATGGAATTTTCAAGGCAAGAGTACTGGAGTGGGCTGCCATTTCCTTCTCCAAGGGATTTTTCTGACTTGGGATTCGAACCTAGGTCTCCCTCATTGAAGGCAGATGCTTTACCCTCTGAGCCAGTGGTGACCAAAACTATCCCCCAAAAAAGAAATGCAAGAAGGCAAAATGGTTATCTGAGGAGTCTTTGCAAATAGCTGAGGAAAGAAGAGAAGCTAAAGGCAAACGAGAAAAGGAAAAATATATCCAACTGAAAGCAGAGTTCCAGAGAATATGAAGGAGAGACAAGAAGGCCTTCTTACATGAACAGTGCAAAGACATAGAAGAAAATAATAGAATGGGAAAGACTATAAATATTTTCAATAAAATTGGAGGTATAAATTTCATGCAAGGATGGGTGGGATAAAGGAAAGTGTAAAGACCTAACAGAATCAGAAGAGATTAAGAAGAGGTGGCAAGAATAAACAAATGGCATCACTAACTTGATGGACATGAGTTGCACAAGCTCCTGGAGTTGGTGATGGACATGGAAGCCTGGCATGCTGCAGTCCATGAGGTGACAAAGAGTCGGACATAGCTGAGAGACAGAACTGAACTGAACCAGGATGGTGTGGCCACTCACGGACATCCTGGAGTGTGAAGTCAAGAGGTCTTAGAAAGAGTTACTATGAACAAAGCTAGTGGATGTGATGGAATTCCAGCTGAGCTATTTCAAGTCTTAAAGATGATGCTGTGGAAGTGCTACACTCAATATGCCAGAAAATTTGGAAAACTCAGAAGTGCCCACAAGACTGGAAAAGGTTAGTCTTCATTCCAATCCCAAAGAAGGATAATGTCAAAGAATGTTTAAACCACCGTACATTTGCACTCATTACACATGCTAGCAAGTTTATGCTCAAAATCCTTCAAGCCCGGCTTCAACAGTATGTGCACTGAGTACTTTCAGATGTACAAGCTGTATTTAGAAAAGGCAGAGGAACCAGAGATCAAATTGCCAACATCCTCTGGATCATAGAAAATGCAAGAGAATTCCAGAAAACCGTCCACTTCTGTTTCAATGACTACACTAAAGCTTTTGACTGTGTAGATCACAACAAACTGTGGAAAATTCTTAAAGAGATAGGGATACCAGACTACCTTACCTGTCTCCTGAGAAACCTGTATGTGGGTCAAGAAACAGCAGTTAGAATTGGACATGGAACAACAGACTGGTTCAAAATTGAGAAAGTACCACAAGGCTGTATATTGTCACCCTGTTTATTTAACTTTAGCTTTTATGTAGAGTAGATCATGCGAAATGCTGGGCTGGATGCATCACAAACTGAAATGAAGATTGTTGGGAGAAATATCAGCAACTTCAGATTTGCAGATGATACTACTCTAATAGCAGAAAGTAAAGAGAAACTAAAGAGTCTTGATGAGCGTGAAAGAGGGGAGTGAAAAAGCAGGCTGAAAACTCATCATTCACAAAACTAAGACCATGACATCCAATCCCATCACTTCATGGCAAATAGAAGGCAAAAAAGTGGAAGCAGTGACAAATCTTCTCTTAAGCTCCAAAATCACTGTCAACAGTACCTGCAGCCATGAAATTAAAAGACACTTGTTTCTCGGAAGGAAAGCTATGATATACTTAGACAGCACATCACTTTGCTGACAATGTCAGTATAATCAAAGCTATCGTTTTTTCAGTAGTCGTGTATGAATGTGAGATTGCATCCAAGTACTGCATTTCAGACTCTTTTTTTTTTTACTCTGATGGCTACTCCATTTCTTCTAAGGGATTCTTGCCCACAGTAGTAGATACAATGGTCATCTGAGTTAAATTCACCCATCCCAGTCCATTTTAGTTCACTTATTCCTAAAATGTCAATATTCACTCTTGTCATCACCTGTTTGACCACTTCCAATTTGCCTTGATTCACGGACCTAACATTCCAGGTTCCTATGCAATATTGTTCTTTACAGCATCGGACTTTACTATCATCACCAGTCACATCCACAACTGAGTGTTGTTGCTTTGGCTCCATCTCTTCATTCTTTCTGGAGTTATTTCTTCACTTATCTCCAGTAGCATCTTGGGCACCTACCAACCTGGGGAGTTCCTCTTTCAATGTCCTATCTGTTTGCCTTTTCATAATGTTCATAGGGTTCTCAAGGTAAGAATACTGAAGTGGTTTGCCATTCCCTTCTCCAGTGGACAATATTTTGTCAGAACTCTCCACCATGACCCACCTGTCTTGGGTGGCTCTACAAGGCAAGGCTTATCATTTCATTGAGTTAGACAAGGCTGTGGTCCATGTGATCAGATTGATTAGTTTTCTGTGATTGTGGTTTTCATTCTGTTGACCCTCTGATGGATAAGGATAAGAAGCTTATGTAAGCTTCCTGATGAGAAAGCTCGGAGGGCTCAAACAAACCTTGCATACCCAAGGACCCAGACACCCCACAGAGACTGAGCCAGAACTGTGTTTGAGTGTCTCAGCCACAGACATCCTGGAATGCAAAGTCAAGTGGGCCTTCAGAAGTATCACTATGAACAAAGCTAGAGGAGGTGATGAAATTCCAGTTGAGCTGTTTCAAATCCTGAAAGATGATGCTGTGAAAGTGTTGCACTCCATATGCCAGTAAAGTTGGAAAACTCAGCAGTGGCCACAGGACTGGAAAAGAACAGTTTTCATGCCAGTGCCAACGAATGTTCTAACTACCACAGAATTGCACTCATCTCACATACTAGCAAAGTAATGCTCAAAATTCTCCAAGCCAGGCTTCAATAGTATGTGAATCATGAACTTCCAGATATTCAAGCTGGATTTAGAAAAGGCAGAGGAACCAGAGATCAAATTGCCAACATCTGCTGGATAATCAAAAAAGCAGGAGAGTTCCAGAAATATATCTAATTTTGCTTTATTGAGTATGCCAATGCCTTTGACTGTGTAGATTACAACAAACTATGGAAAATTCTTAAAATGATGGGAATACCAGACCACCTTACCTGCCTCCTGAGAAAACTGTATGCAGGTCAGGAAGCAACAGTTAGAACTGGACATGGAAAGGCATACTGTTTCCAAATTGGGAAAGGAGTATGTCAAAGCTGTTTATTGTCACCCTGCTTATTTAACTTGAGTACATCATGGGAAATGCCAAGCTGGATGAAGCACAAGTGGGAATCAAGATTTCTGGGAGAAATATCAATAACTCGGATATGCAGATGACACCACCCTTATAGCAGAAAGTGAAGAAGTAAAGAGCCTCTTGATGAAACTGAAATAGGAGAGTGAAAAAGCTGGCTTCAAACTCAACACTCAGACAACTGAGATCATGGCATCTGGTCCCATCACATCATGGCAATTAGATGGGGAGATAATGGAAACAGTGAGAGACTTTATTTGGGGGAGGGTGCTCCAAGATCACTGCAGATGATGACAGCAGCCATGGAATTAGAAGACGCTTGCTCCTTGGAAGAAAAGCTATGACCAACTTAGACAGCATATTAAAAAGCAGAGACATTACTTCATCAACAAAGGTCCATCTAGTAAAAGCTATGGTTTTTCCAGTAGTCATGTATGGATGTGAGAGTTGGACTATAAAGAAAGCTGAGCACCAAAGAATTGATACTTTTGAACTGTGGTTTTGGAGAAGACTCTTGAGAGTCCTTTGGCCAGCAAGGGGATCCAACTAGTCCATCCTGGAGGAAATCAGTCCTCAATACTCATTGGAAGGACTGATGCTGAAGCTGAAACCCCAATACTTTGGCCACCTGATATGAAGAAATGACTCATTGGGAAAAAAAAAAAAAACCGATGCTGGGAAAGATTGAAGGAAGGAGAAGGGGATGACAGAGGATTAGAGGGTTGGATGGCATCACCGACTCAATGGACATGAGTTTGAGTACGCTCTGGGAAGGAAATTGGTTCTGAATATTCATTGGAAGGACTGATGCTGAAGCTGAAACTCCAATACTTTGACCACCCAATGCAAAGAGCTGATTCCTTGGAAAAGACCCTATTGTTGGGAAAGATTGAAGACAAAAGGAGAAAGAGGCAGCAGAGGATAAGATGGTTAGATAGCATCACTGATTCAGTGGACTTGAGTTTGAGCAAACACTGGGAGAGGAGCCTGCCAAGCTGCAGTCCATGGGGTTGCAAGGAACTGGACAGACTTAGTGACTGAACTACATCAACAACAATACAGGATGAGATTTTTAAACAGTTGTAATAATTTGTTCCCCAAACCACCACCTGCCCTCTTCTCCGATATAATGTTGAATCAAACTCATTTGACATGATGAGTTAAACTCCATTAACTCTAGCATGAACAATATGCAGTGAAAAGAGTATCTATTTACCTATTTATATATCATCATAGGATAAGTGTTAGAATATTTCTACCCTGCAGCATTCTCCCCTCTACTTATCCTTCCCAGTTCCACCCTATCTCCATCTCCCCTTTGGGATCTTCTTTCCCTCATCCTTCCCCAGAACTTCCCATGTGTATAGTCATGCATTCTAGCCCATTCATGCCCCTTGGAGTTAAGAACCTGAAAGTTAGTAGTAAATTCAATGAACTTTTTAGAGTAAATTCTGCATTGTGAGGCTACCAAAAGGAGATTTCTGATGGTAGAATTTCCTTAAAAATTCAAGTCGAATAGGGGAGGTAACAGGGGCCTGGAATAGGGTGTTCAGACATCTTTTGACATAGTTTGTGTTGCTGTGTTCCAAGCTGAGTTTGTCCTGTGTGAGTGGGAGAGACAGATTCAAGGGATTCATACCCTATAGCTTATGGTAACACTGGATCCAGTTGCATACATGAAGCTTTCTGTTTTTCAGTTTTTCCTAATAAAAACTTCCATTTTTTTTTAGGAAAATGTTTATATATGTATAATCCTGCTCTGTGTTTGTAGGGGATTGGTTTCAGGATCCCCACAGATGCCAAAATCCACAGATATTTAAGTCCCTTATATAAAATGGTGTAGTATTTGCATATAACTTGAGAACATCCTCCTCCTGTACTTTAAATCATCTCTACATTACTTATAATACTGAATACAATGTAAATGTTATTAAGTAGTTACAAAGACAATGAAAATGCTATGAAAATAGTTGCCTGTGCAGAGAAAATTCAAGTATTGTTCTATGGAACTTTCTGTAATTTTTTTTCAAAATTATTTTCAATTACCTGTGAATGTGGAATCACAGATATGGAGGGACAATTGCATATATATTTTTGTATAAAATATCTCATATGCCTAGCACCCTTTTTTCTCATTACAACATTAGTCCTAGGATTTATTTTGCTATGAAATGGTTGAGTATAAGTGCTTTCTGTAGATCTTTTACTTTTCTAAATATTTCTTCACAGCAGTTGTTACCTGTGATACTCTTCACATCTATCTAAGATAAATCTGGAAAATGTTACCAAACCTTTGGAAATAAATGTCTTAAGGCCAGAGATGCTTGAAAATCACACAGAATTTTGGGCTGGAAGTAGAGAAGAAAGCTGACCTCCAGAACCAGACGTCTTTTCGTGTCACCATATTATCTCTTGTCTTGAGAGGTTGCTGTGTACACTGTTGAAATAACTGCCTAATAATGTTTAAAAATAAAGAGAAATTAAATTTTCTCCTGTGAGTTTTGTTCTTCAGTCATATGTTTTATCCCGGGATAGCAAATTGTTTACAAACAATTACAGTAATTAAGCATAAATACACCCCAGTGAGGCAAATATTATTATCCACCTTTTAACAGATGGGAAAACAGAAGTGGAGAGAACAGGAATGACCTGTACAAGGCCAAAGAGGGTGTCTGCCAGACACAGGAAGGGCCTGAAACCTCAGGCGCTCCACGTTTGTCCTCCAACTTCTGGATGATCCACACTCTTTAAAGAAAGTTTGACTTGTAAAAAATTGGAAAAGAGAGGATGAAGGTGGTTGATGACAGTGCTGGGGAAAGAGCAGCTAGATGCAACAGCACAAAAAAGAGATGGTTTGAGATGCAAAGTGGCATAGCCTGATTCCTCAGAGGCATCTGGGGCAAGGTCCAGGCTCATCCCGCGGCAGCCCAGGGTTAGCAGAAAAGGTCATAAGCGAAATGCGAGTTTCTCCTCTTAGAAATATATGGTCAAGCTTTTTCCAGTTCTGCATCTTTAGAATGAGCCTGTGCCCCTAAAATGAAGATTACTGGAACCACAGAATGAGATGACATGCTTGTGATGAAGATACAGCTGCCCTTTCTGAAGGGCTTTGGGATTTGTGGGTCAAATGTATAGTTGCATTAGTATTAGGAAAATTACATCCAAAGGAAAATGCTGAAAGACAAGGAGGCTAACTTCTCACGCTGTGTCTTTCTGCCCGTTATCACATTTGATAAACAGTTTGAATTCAAGCAGAAAGAGTGTGGCCAAACAGAGTAAGACAGAAATGAAACAATGGCATTAAGAGTCAACAAAAACAAATCTGAAATGAAAAGTCGACAAGTGAGGTTCATGCCACCTTCCAGACATCTACAGTGAAGCCCAGACAAATAATTGCTTGATTTTTCTGTTGAAACATTTGGGAGATTTTTTTTAAAAATACTATCTGTTATCACTTACCAAGGTTAGATGGACGAAGCATACAGTGAAACAGAGGCAGGGATTTCAAAGTCTCTTTCAGATAGCTCTATGAAGTTGTAGGTATAGGATAGAAAACTATCCACACATCCATTTCTACAGAGAAATAAATAGTTATATATTTCAGATGCCATCTCTACGAAAATTTAAATAGCCACCATGTACTGACCACAGTGGAGAGAGAGGGGAGAGAGAGAGCATGCATGGCACTTCATAGTCAAAGTAAGTGGACTGCACCTGTCACAGGGAGCCAGCTAAGAGCAGGGTGTGTATGTGTCATCTCCAGTTTTCTCAGAAGCAAGAACATATTCAGAAGGATATGTACTCTTTAAGAGTCCTTTATATAAATATGTTTTGGCCAATATTGGAACAAGCGTGGACTGTCACTACCTGTAATTAGGTGACTTTAGTTAGTTCCAACAGATTCTTGAAATTTATTCAGGGGAAAAAAACTCAAATGTCAGCCGAAGTGCACAATTCCAAGTCTTTGGTGATGTGACACTCAGAACACACAACAATTATTTTTGTTTTGGTGGTAGTGGCAGCAGTCTTTCTTCTTTGACTCCCACCATGCTTTAGAGAATAAGAAAAAGAATGATGTTTGGCAAATAAGAAAAATAATGATGAGATGATAGGCTGTGTAGCCTATCACCAATTAAATAAACATTCCCACTTAGTAATGAATCTTTACATGTTAAATAGAAATAATGTCAAAGATTAAAAATAAGAGTAAATAGGATAATACATGATGATTAGAACAATAGAAGTTGGCTATTAATTCTTTCATTTACATTATTTTTTTAACTTGAAATTCAGCACTGCAAATTCCAGTAAAACAAAGATACCAACCTAAATGAAGGAGTGAATGAAAGATTATATGAATGAATCACAGGTAGTTTTATCTTTGCTCTATTCACACCAGCTAGGCAATCTAGGAAATTTGTGTTTGGAACCTGATCCTGTCTCATAGTGTCCAGCCCCCTCCCCACCCCCCACAACACGCAACACATCAGCCGGCATGTGGTAGAGCACAGGCTGAGACATCATGTAATACTGCACAGCATCTGGCAGGAAACATTAGGATGCCAAAATGGCCCTTCAGGCTGTTATCACTCAGGAATCTGGGTTTGGGCTAGCTTTGATTTCCACCTTGTATCCTACCTGCTAAATCACTTCCAGATAAGAGGGTTCATCTGTCATCCAAATGCTGGACACTGGTACAGACAGCGTGGTTCACTCACCTTAGAATACAGATGGTTGATGAGTAACTGTGTTGCTGCCTTCCAACTCACGGGAGAAGAACAGGCCCCTCTGGAAGCAATTACCAACCTTGGTGGTCAAAAGGTGAGCTATAGCTCCTGTTCCCAGGCCTGTATCTCAACAATATGACCAAGCATCTCTGTTCTGTAAAGCTTGTCACCCACTGCATATCTAAAAGAGAATAGCACAATTAGGGGAACATCTAATGACCTCCCCAGTTGATGAATCCCCAAATTGTCAATATGACATTTGAGCAAAATCATGTCTGTACTCTGTAGATTATCCTAAGCCCAGACTCCAGATCATGGGTCTGAATCAGCTTTGCTGTGTCTCAGACCTCTCTTGTACTTCCCTGTTTTCCCAAACACTTTATAATCATTAGTATCAGAGAGTATTTTCTGGCCAACCAATGAAAGAAAACTCCAGTAGCAAGTTGTAACAACTATTTCTTCCAGTCTCCCACTTTGACATCCAGAGGATTAGTGTGCTTAGGACAGGTGCCACTGGCTACATAGTTATGAAGCTTTAATTGATTTATTTCCAAGCCAGCTGCCACATCTCACATTGTTGGTCAATATTTGAAATTTCTTTCATACGCCTCCTGCCTAAATAATAGTGATAGATACATAAGTAAATCAAAATTAACTTTTAGTTAGAAAAGCAATAAGGATAGATTGATTAATTGATTGGTTGATCTATTTATTTATCTATGTATTTGCTAATGAATACAAAAAAAGAGGGAGACATTTTTTTATTGTTTCTTTGTCTTACTGCCCATTATCTCCTCATCTTCAAAATATGAGCCTCAAATGCATTTGAGATACTAGTTTCCTTTATGGTTTTTAGCAGTTCTCCCAAGTATATCTATTCCTTTTCTCCCAAACTTGTGACAGAGAAAACATCAAGATGATCTTCAGTAATTAGTCAATCAATTTGAATGATTCGAGAATATACCATCTTTTATCATGTAGTCATAGTTCTGCCCAGGATATATAATATTAGTCACAAGTCCTAATAGCCTAGGTGGATGGTCTTTGTATCTAAGTGGATTTACAGCTAATGTGTTGTGGCTATATTCCTCCACTGAGAAAACAAGCCCCAAATCTCCATCACAGAGAGTGGCAGTCTTAATAAAATGCCAACCTGACACTGACCCTCTTCCCTACTGCTACCGTGGATTTTCTGCTCAGTGGGCCACCCTGGCCCCTCAGGATTTGCCTCCTGCTTACATTCAAATCTCATGGTTCAAGGTTCCTTGACACTAATCTTGTGTAGCAGGAACACAAAACTGCATGGAATTCACTGCTCCTCCAACACCCCTAAACACTCAACAGTACCTTCTACACTCGTCATGCCACTGCTCACATCTACATCTCTGCCATGTTGAACCCTTTTTTCAATCTGGTATGCTCTGAATTTGTTCCAGATAAGCAGTAATAATCCATAGTTTATTTTCTGATTTATGACTCCTTACCAGACAAAACTGATACATAATGCCATGAGATGTTCATTAAGAATTTGGATTTTGTATAAAGATGAAGTGTCTATATCACATGAATTTGTGAATCAAGAAATAAACTTACCTCCCTAGTAAAAGTTTTCCTAAATGCAAAACTCTAAACAAATTTTCTCCAATCACAGCTGGTAGAAATAGTTGTTTAAAAGTTTAAAAAAAAATAAAAACTTAGATGGAAGAACATTAAATAATTATTTTTTCTGTCTGATAAATTTATTTTAGTAAATAAATTACAGTGCCCAATTATGATGTATATGCTCAAAAATCTTACAGTCAAGCTAATGAAATCTCCATTAATTATCACATTGGACATTGTAATTCTGTATAATGGGAGAATGATACTGTCACACATTCAGAAGCATTTCCTAGTAGCCTTTTTGAGCAAAGCTGCAACTGAAGGCCATAAGTTTCAGATTTTAATTAATCTAACAGAGGGCTTGTTTTGGAAAATGGTGATGGTAAGTTTGGAAAGCAGAGATAGGATTGCTTCTGTTTATTTCATGCTCAGTCTCCACATATTTTTATATTATACAGCAGTACACTCAAGATGATTTGTGATTCTACTTTTGTCCATCTTTGAACTTAAAAATCACTTTCCCATATGAATGTGATTGTTTAGGCTGGACAGAATGCATGTTCATTGCTAATGACTCTCTTTTATCTGACTATCCGTAATAGTGAAGTTCATTATGACTAAGCAATGCAAAGATCTTCTTCATCAAGCCATAACAAATCAGAGAAGAGGAAATGCCAGTGCCCTCCAACATTCACACTTTTCCCCTCTCCACTTAAAGGTTAACTTACATTACCATTAGTTTCTCAAAATTAATTCACCTTCAAAATGCACACTGCCATGAGCTCATATTTCAAGTTCACTTCTTTCCCTGTTGGCTGCCTTATTGCATCTCTCAGCTTTCCAAATTTCCAGGATAAGATGAAACAAACATATATCAGAAAAACATAAATTCACCTATATCTACCTGGAGGAAAGCCCTTCTTCCCCCTTATAGTCACCACCCAAGCCAAGGGGTGGATTTTTGTCTACTGGCTGTGAAAACTGAAATTAGAATCAAAAGCCCTCTGGGACTTCCCCAGTGGTCCAGTGGTTAAGAATCTGCTGGTTCAATCCCTGGTTCAGGAAGATCCCACATGCCTTGAAGGAATTAAGCCCATGTGCCACAACTACAGAGCCTGTGCTCTAAAGCCTGTGACTACAACTACTGAGCCTACACCCTGCAGCTACTGAAGCCTGCACACGTAGAGTCTGTGCTCCACAACAAGAGAAACCACTGCGATGAGATGCCTGTGTACCACAGTGGAGCGCAGCCCCCCACTCACTGCAACTATAGAAAGCCCTCATGCAGCAACAAAGACCCACAACAGCATAGATAAATAAATCTTAAAAAAAAAAAAAAAACATAATCCCTCTATGATCTAAATATAATCAAAATCTAAGTAAATAATACACAATTTTTTCTGCAAATATTGACATCTAATAATCACTGGCCACATCAAAAATATAGACTAAAAACAGTGAGTGAATGTTAGTATCCATAGTACCTAGGGGGATTGTAGTTCATGATTTAAATTTATGGCTTAAATTAATAACTTTGTATTTTATGATTAGACTAAGGACACTAGCATCTGTAAGGCTATACACTATTACTTAGTATCTACAATGTTCAAGTTCCATAAAAATAGCTTTTAATTTTGCTCTTTTTTTTTGCCCTGATAGCCTTTGAAAATATTATATCATATTTCAAGACATTGCACTTAAAACTTCTTAAAGTTCATAACACTTGGGCATGGGGATGTGACTCTTGAAATATTCTTTCCATTACCCCATTTTCCAGAACTACTTCACATCTCTACTCCTTAAGATTCCTTTTCAGTACACACTAAAAGGACGTTCTTGAACTTGTCCACAGCTATTTCTAATTTGTCTGATCTTCATCAGTCAGTTTAAAGGAGGATAAAATGTCATCTGCCTCATCCGTCACTGTGTGTGTGTGTTAATGTATTTATCTGATTCACTTCCCCTGACTCGTCTAAGCTACATGCAGTCTGAATCTTTCCCATCTCCTAATTTATTTCAGTCACTCTTCAAGTGTGCTGGAGCTGATTTCTCAGGTAGACTCGTCTGAAAAGATGCCATGCTCTAGCAATTCTATAAGCAATTATCATCTTAATAGCCTGCAAGCCCAGCTTTGTATATTCACTGTTGGTCTACTGCCAGACAGAGGTCCCTTTCACCATAAGCCCTAATTTAGTACTTTCAGGTGCCTTCTTGATGGGGAAATGGTTTTTTGACTCCTTTGGGTTGCCTGGAGATGATTAAAGATGCTGTACCAGTGTACGAGGCTGGTATGGACACTCATAATGACATCTGATGGTCATATGGCGACCATTGCTATTATTGAAAAATTTAGCTCAACCTCCTCTTGCAGCTGGCATGGTAGAATAGTGTGGTCAGGGCTATTTTGTTCTCAGAGCTGTGTCAGGAGACTTTTATTCTTTGTCACCACCACCATCACTATCATGATTGCTTCAGAATCTAACACTGTCATGATTACTTCTGAATCTAAATGCTGATTATGTTAGGTCTTATGCATATTAAGAAGTAGAGTGATATAATAAGATAAATGTTAACATAGGTAGCAGGTGCTGTCTTCAGGTGAAGAATATAGGTAGTAAGTGTCACAGGATTCCAGAACAGGAAGGTTATAATCAGAAGAGACACCAAGATTATGAGGAAGCTGGTGGAACGTGAATTAAGGCACATGTATCTGGGCAATAATGTGACCATCACTGTGTGTTGGGAATAATCAGGCAAATCACTGATGTGAAGTACTTATAGAGAAGGACATTGAAAGTTAACACTGTATAAGTGAAAATTCAGATCAGGAAGACTTTAAATTGAGCAGTACTAACTTTGATTTCAGGCTAGAAAAAAATTAAGAAACACAGACATTCAAAACAGGCCCCTCGTCCTGGCACTAATAACTTCTTGATATGAAAGATTACCAGCAGGTGCTTCATCCCGTCTTTCATTCATCCACTCAGCAAAGGGATCTTGCGTGCTTAACATGTGCCAGGGACTTTCATAGGTGTCAGGCATACAGCAGGAAACAGGACAGAAAACATCTTTCTCATTATGGAGTGCATTAATTCACGAGGGCAACCACAGAAAAATAACATAGACTAATGGCCTGCACGCATGTGTGCTCAACCATGTCTGACTTTGAGACCCCATGGACTGTAGACCTCTAGGCTCCTTTGTCCATGGAATTTTCCAAGCAAGAATACTGGGATGGTTCCCATTTCCTCCTCCAGGGGATTTTCCCAACCCAGGGGATCGAACCCACATCTCTGGTGCCTCCTGCATTGGCAGGAGGATTCTTTACTACTAGAACCATCTGGGAAGCCCTAGTCTAATGGCTTAAAGAACAGAAATTCATTCTTCACAGTTCCAGAGTCTAGGACATCCAAGATCAGGGTGTTGGTAGAGATATTTCCCTCTGAGGCTTCCCTCTTTTTCTTCAGATGGCCACCCTTTCACTGCCTCATCCCTCAGCTGCACACACACTCCAAGTGTCTCCTACTCTTCTTGTAAGGACTTCATCCTATTGGAGCAGGACTGTAACTTAATGCCCTCATTTTAACTTAATTGCCTCTTCGAAGACCTAATGTCCATATATTATTATAGTCTGAGGTACTAGGGGTTGGGAGCTCAACATATGAATGTTGGGGAGATGTATCACAGAATGATATTATAGTGGTGAAAACACTCTCCCAAAAATCTTCCTGGAGGAACCCTCCATAGTTTTTCAATCACACTCCACATGCCTGGATCCAGCAGTTCACACAGCTGACACTCAGACTGAACCCATGTTTCCCACACACTCTTACCCTTCGCAACCCTTGCAAGCACTATCTGAGCAGAGCAGGAGAAGACTGAGTGCCCACCTCTTCCATAATGTGCCTGTTTTAACTTTTATTCTCTCAAGGATTCTCTTGATATCCACTGTAACCTGATTCCTCTTGAGACACTTGGAGACAAAAGACTAACACGGTGAGATTCGGTCTTGGCTCCATATACCTACAGGATGGCCCTACTCACAAGGCTCAGAGAAGAATATAATGAGGAAAATGCTTTGAAAATAAATACACTATGTGTAACCTGAATTTCTTAGTCTCTGCAGTCTGTGGATAAAATGAGATCACATTAATATTAATAATACAAATTTTCTGGCCTGCAGCCATACCTGAAAACTACAGATTTGCATTCTTCATTTCCCTGGCCCGCACCCCAAGGTCTGCAATCATCTCAGTTACTTCTCAGAGGCCCCAGGGTGAGCCTCAGCTCATGTTTGTTCAGGAATGAATGCACACTGCCCTTTCTCTCTTGGCTCTTTGAAGGGGTCCACTGACCTGGACATTGGGAACAGTGCTTCTCCACCACCACAGCTGATGATGTCTTCAGAGACTGCTGACTCCCTGCCACACTGCCTCACTTATCCCCAGGTCCTCCTGAACATGACCATGTCATCCCCTGAAACATGGAAAGACTGTTTCTCTGTGCAGCCCAGTTTGCTCACTCTAACCTCACAAAAGTGTTAGTCATTCAGTCACATCCAACTCTTTGCAACCCCATAGATTGTAGCCGGTCAGGCTCCTCTGTCCATGGGATTCTCCAGGCAAGAATACTGGAATGGGTTGCCATTCCCTTCTCTAGAGGATCTTCCTGACCTAGGGATTGAACCTGGGTCTCCTGCACTGAAGGCTGATTGTTTACCATCTGAGCCACAAGGGAATGAGGTAGCAAAGCTGGTGCCCTAGTTTCAAGCATCTTTTGCTAAAGCATCCCCAATAGACAGCAGGTTGCCCTCATTCCAGCTTCCTCCTCAGTCCCCAAAGCACATGCCCTCAAGAATACCAATGCATGAAAACAGATGGCTACACTGAGAGCTAGGAGTGGGGGAACAGGCATAACCTGCCGCTACACATCCAAATTTCACTTCAGTCCACCAAATCTTAACCATGCTACCTTACACAAGAAAATAAATTGTCACCTTCTGTGTAGATGTGACAATTTTCATACCATGTTATAATATTTAGACATCGGTTAATTTCTGCCAAATATTTTCTGTCAAGATAAAGAAAATCCATTGTGTATATATACCACAGCTTTCTTATCCATTCATCTGCTGATGGACATCTAGGTTGCTTCCTTGTCCTGGATATTATAAACAGTGCTGCGATGAACATTGGGGTACACATGTCTTTTTCAATTCTGGTTTCCTCAGTGTGTATGCCCAGCAGTGGAATTGCTGGGTCATAAGGCAGTTCTATTTCCAGTTTTTTAAGGAATCTCCACACTGTTCTCCATAGTGGCTGTACTAGTTTGCATTCCCACCAACAGTGTAAGAGGATTCCCTTTTCTCCACACCCTCTCCAGTATTTATTGCTTGTAGACTTTTGGATCGCAGCCATTCTGACTGGCGTGAATGGTACCTCATAGTGATTTTGATTTGCATTTCTCTGATAATGAGTGATGCTGAGCATCTTTTCATGTGTTTGTTAGCCATCTGTATGTCTTCTTTGGAGAAATGTCTATTTAGTTCTTTGGCCCATTTTTTGATTGGGTCATTTATTTTTCTGGAATTGAGCTGTAGGAGTTGCTTGTATATTTTTGAGATTAGTTGTTTGTCAGTTGCTTCATTTGCTATTATTTTCTCCCATTCTGAAGGCTGTCTTTTCACCTTGCTTATAATTTCCTTTGTTGTGCAGAAGCTTTTAAGTTTAATTATATCCCATTTGTTTATTTTTTTTTTTTATTTCCAATATTCTGGGAGGTGGGTCATAGAGGATCCTGCTGTGATGTATGTCGGAGAGTGTTTTGCCTATGTTCTCCTCTAGGAGTTTTATAGTTTCTGGTCTTACAATGGAGTATTACTCAGCCATTAAAAAGAATACATCTGAATCAGTTCTAATGAGGTGGATGAAACTGGAGCCTATTATACAGAGTGAAGTAAGCCAGAAAGAAAAACACCAATACAATATACTAACGCATATATATGGAATTTAGAAAGATGGTAACAATAACCG
Organism: Bubalus kerabau; assembly: GCF_029407905.1. Lineage (NCBI taxonomy): Eukaryota > Metazoa > Chordata > Mammalia > Artiodactyla > Bovidae > Bubalus > Bubalus kerabau. The sequence goes on along the minus strand of NC_073644.1, from coordinate 17,599,920 downwards.
TGTATACGAGACAGCAAAAGAGACACTGATGTATAGAACAGTCCTTTGGACTCTGTGGGAGAGGGAGAGGGTGGGATGATTTGGGTGGGTGGCACTGAAACATGTAAAATATCGTATGTGAAATGAGTCGCCAGTCCAGGTTCGATGCAGGATACTGGATGCTTGGGGCTGGTGCACTGGGACGACCCAGAGGGATGGTATGGGGAGGGAGGAGGGAGGAGGGTTCAGGATGGGGAACACATGTATACCTGTGGCGGATTCATTTTGATATATGGCAAAACCAATACAATATTGTAAAGTTAAAAAATAAAATAAAATTTAAAAAAAAGATAAAGAAAATCTATTTATTCTAAATTTTGTATAGACAACATGAACTGAACCTATCTCAATCATGAAATATTGTTTACTTATTTATTGGAGTATAGTTAACGTTACACTGCTGTGTCAGTTTCTGCCATACAGCAAAGTGAAGCAGCTGTATGTATATATACACCCCCTCTGTTTTGGATTTCCTCCCCACTTAGGTCACTACTGAGCACAAAATAGAGTTCCCTGTGCTACACAGTAGGTTCTCACTAGTTATCTATTTTACACATGGTATTGTGTATGCTGTTAAGTCGCGTCAGTCGTGTCCGACTCTGTGCGACCCCATAGAGGCAGCCCTCCAGGAAAGAATATTGGAGTGGGTTGCCATTTCCTTCTCCAATGCATGAAAGTGAAAAGTGAAAGTGAAGGCGCTCAGTCATGTCCAACTCTTAGCAACCCCATGGACTACAGCCTACCAGGCTCCTCCGTCCATGGGATTTTTCCAGGCAAGAATACTGGAGTTGGGTGCCATCGCCTTCTCCCGGTATTGTGTATATGTCCATCCCAATCTCCCAGTTCATCCCACTGCTTCTTCCCCTCTTGGCATCCACACATTTTTTCACTATGTTTGTGTGTATATTTCTACTTTGCAAATAAGATCATCTTTACCATTTACTAGATTCCACATATATGCATTAATATACAATATTTTCTTCTTTCTGACTTACCTCACTCTGTTTGACAGTCTCTGGGTCCATGCACATCTCTGCAAAGGACACAATTTCCTTTTATGGCTGAGTAATATTCCACATTTTCTTTATTCATTCCTCTGCTGATGGACATTTAGGCTGTCTCCATGTCCTAGCTGCTGTAAATAGTGCTGCAGTGAACACTGAGGTGCATGTTTCTTTTTGAATTATGGTTTTCTCTGGGTATATGCCCAGTAGTGGATTTCTGCGTCATATAGTAGCTCTATTTTTAGCTTTTTAAGGAACCTCCATACTACTATCCATAGTGGTTGTATCAACCCTTTCCCACCAACAATGTAGGAGGGTTCCCTTTTCTCCACGCCATCTACAGCATTTATTGTGTGTAGTTTTTTGATGATGGCCAGTCTAACCAGTGTAAGGTGATAACTCATTATAGTTTTGACTTGCATTTCTCTAATAAATAGTGATGTTGAGCATCTTTTCTCAACCATGAAACATGTTTTGAGCACCAGCTATTTGCAAGATATTTGCTAGGGGAACTCTCTGGGCATGTGCTGCTGGTAATACAACTCTGTGTGTGTGCTTAGTCGCTTGGTAATATCTGACTCTTTGTGACCCCATAGACTGTATCCCACCAGGCTCCTCTGTCCTTGGAATTTTTCAGGCAAGAACACTGGAGTGGGTTGCCACTTCCTACTTCAAAAAAATTTTCCTTCTTTATAAAATAAGTATTAATATTTTTATAATTTTCCTAAAGACTTAGTAGCAACTGCTTCTGCATATTCTCCTATAGACTAGGAATAACTCTCCTTTTGCTTCAGAGTTAGTGGAATCAAAGATAAATGAAATACATAAACCCTACACAAGGATTTAGCAAATTACATCTTACTGAAAAGGTAAAGTGACAGGCATCTAGCCTGTATCACCTATACCCGGGATCTCTATCAGTCACCACTCAGGTTGGCTGATTAACTTTCACAAACCAGGGAATTAGCTCCTGGCTTTTCACTCTTGTCTGTCTAAACATATTTGAGATAAAGTATGTACTCAATGCACCTCAAACAAAAGTCTAATAAAAATAAATGATCAAACCAGAGGTGTCAAGTAGACAACTGACTACTTCCAGCTGTTTGCCATGTATGACACAGGCAAAAGCTAACGTTTCAAAATGTTTCCCACACACAGAACAATAGGCTGATTTTTACACAAACCTATAGCTGAAGACATTTCTAGAAATGGCAACTCACTCCAGGATTCTTGCCTGGGAAATCCCATGGGCAAAGGAGCCCTGCATCCATCATGATGCAAAGAGTCAGACACCGCTTAGCAACTAAACTATACACATGCTGTGCTGTGCTTAGTCACTCAGTCCTTTCCACGGGGCTCCTCCATCCATGGGGCTGTCCAGGCAAGAATACTTGAGAGGGTTGACATGCACCCCTCCAGGGAATCTTCCCAACCCAGGGATTGAACCCAGGTCTCCTGCATTGCAGGTGGATTCTTTACCATCTGAGCCACCAGGGAAGCCCAAGAAAGTGGATAGCCTATCCCTTCTCCAGAGGGTCTTCCAGACCCAGGAATTGAACCAGGGTCTCCTGAATTGCAGGCGGATTCTCTACCAGCTGAACTACCAGGGAAGCCCAAGCTATATATATATTTGTGTGTGTGTGTGTGTGTGTGTGTGTGTGTGTGTGTGTGTGATCTCCAAAAATAAATTCCTTTAAAAAGGTCAAAAATGGTTCAGAATAATGTTCAAATGGATAACCCTAACAAGCTTTAATTTATACAAAAGACTCTAATGTGTCCCTAGGGTTCTGATGGACAAACTATTTCTAATCCTTTAATAATCCATATAACAGTGATAGTATCCATATAGTAATGAAACCAATGGAAAAATCAATGTGTGGTGATTTCTGCAGACTACTGATAATAAGATGAGAATTTATTTCTAAACAATTTCAGAATTTGAAGTGTCTACATTCCCTACCTCCTTTGACTCTTTCACAATTCCTAATGGTGTAAATAAGTATTAGTATATCTGAGTTTGGGAGACACAACTTAGAGAAGTTAATTGCCTCACCCAGAGTTATTAGACCAACAGGGACTGCAAACCAGGTTTTCTGATTAATTCTGTTTTCTTTTGTCACTGCCAACAATTATTAAAGTCATAATTGTACAAATTTCCCTACTCCTAGGGTTGTTTTTTTAACCCTTTCCCCCTTTTATAATTTTACAGCCACAAACAGGCATGAATAGTTATCATTCAACTATTTGTAATATTTTTGCCATCAGTCACCCTTAAACAATTGTCTTCTTAATTTTATGCAAAGAAATCTTTACAATAAAATTTTCCCCCTTATTTACCTCCCTGAATAGCCTTAAATATCATTATGCTAAAACATTTCTTTCTAGCTTTCAACTAACATTTCCTTAAAAATGAAAGTATGTCCACCTATCATAAACTATTATAAAATTCATCAAAATATATAAGTCCATTGTTTTCAAGTAATAGGTAAAAGAAAAGGCAGATGGTAATCCTTAAGAGAAAGAGAACACAAGAGAGGAGTCCCACATTCATTAGGGTTTTTGAATTGTGAGATCTTTCTCTATTGCAGTTTAGGGAGGAAGAGATCAAACAGAGAAGTTTCTTGCTAAGATCCCCTGGAGAAGGAAATGGCAATCCACTCCAGTATTCTTGTCTGGGCAAGCCCATGCACAGAGGAGCCTGGCAGACTAAAGTCCATGGGGTTTCAAAGAGTCAAATACAATTTACTGACTAGACCACCACCATTACCACAGCATGGAGTGAGGGATGGAATAAATGAAATAATAAAATTGTAAGATTCTTACGTTTTTCTTGTGGTGGTGTAATGATAATTCTAAGTAGATTCTGACTAGTTAAGGGAATATGTTGTAATCCCCATCAAATTAAAAAAATCCAAAGAAACAAAACATACAAAGAGATATAGCTAAAAAGTAAATCCATGATTACATGGAGTGTAATGTATTAGACTCTCACACATCAGTTTAATCAATTCTCAACAGTCTCAAAGACACTTTAGGGGAAACATCTTTTTTAAATTAATTTATTTATTTCAACTGGAGGATAATTACTTTACAATATTGTAGTGGGTTTTACCACACATTGAGATGAATCAGCAATGGGTGCACATATGTCCTCCCATCCTGAACCCCCATCTCAGCTCGTTATCACCCCCATCCCTCTGGGTTGTCCCAGAGCACAGGCTTTGAGTGCCCTGGATCATGTATCGAACTTGCACCAGTCATCTATTTTACATATGGTAATATGCATGTTTCAATGCTATTCTCTCAAATCATCCCACCCTCACCTTCTCCCACATAGTCCAAAAGTCTGTTCTTTACATCTGTGTCTCTTTTGTTGTCTTGTGTATAAGGTCATTGTTACTGTCTCTATAAACACCATATATATGCATTAGTATACTGTATACTATATTGTTAGTATACTGTATTGGTGTTTCTCTTTCTGACCTACTTCACTCTGTATAATAGGCTCCAGTTTCATCCACCTCATTAGAACTGACTCAAATGAATGAGTAATATTTTTATACCTGAGTAATATTCCATTGTGTATACGTACCACAATTTCCTTATCCATTCACCTGCCAATGGACATCTAGGTTGCTTCCATGTCCTAGCTATTGTGAACAGGGGAAGCTTCTTAACAAATGGTATTTAAACAATTGGATATTCATTTGTATAAAAACTTTAAAAAAAACTAAAAAGGTATCACACCATGCATAAAAATTAACTGAAAATGAATCATGGACCTACAGGTAAAATCTAAAAATGTCTATAAGAGACATAAGAGAAGAATCTTTGTGACCTTGATTTAAAACAATGATATCTTTGTTTACAACCACGATTGTTATTATTCACTAAAAAAAAAAAAAGGATTAATTTGACTTTATCAAAATTCAGTTTTCTCCTCTGTGAAATACACTATTAAGAAAATGAAAAAACAAGCTACAAAGAGAGTACCTGCATATCACATATCTGACAAAACATTTAAATTCAGAATTTATAAAGAACTCTCAAAGTTCAATAATAAGAAAAACAACAACTCAATAAAAATATAAGGCAAATGATTTCAACAAATATTTCACCAAAGATACATCTATTGTCAAAAAGAAAGAAAGAAAAATCACATGAAAAGATGCTCTTTATTATTAATCTGCGCTGTGCTTAGTCACTTAGTCATGTCTGACTCTTTGTGACCCCATGGACTGTAGCCTGTCAGGCTCCTCTGTCCATGTGGATTCTCCAGGCAAGAATACTGGAGTGGGTTGGGATGCCCTCCTCCAGGGAATCTTTCCAACCCAGGGATTGAACCCAGGTGTCCCACATTACAGGTGGATTTTTTATCATCTGAGACACCAGGGAAGCCCAAGAACACTGGAGTGAGTAGACTATCCCTTCTCCAGCAGATCTTCCTGACTCAGGAATCAAACCGGGGTCTCCTGTACTGCAGGCGGATTCCCTACCAGCTGATCTACCAGGGAAGTCCTATTAGTCATTAAGGAAATACAAATTCAAACCAAAATGATTTATTATTTCATCCCTATTAGAATGTGTATAATTTAAAATATTTCATATAGCAAGTTTTGCTGAGAAGGCAGAGTAACCATAAAATACTTCTGAGGAGAATGTAAAATAATAAAAACCACTTTGGAAAGAGTTTATGATTTCAAAAGAAGTGAAATATACACCTACTATATGATGTTTCTATTTAATTTATAGATATTTACCACATAAAAAAAAATACACATGTCTATAGAAAGACTTGCATATAAGCATTCATAGTGGATATATGATTAATAACCAAAAACTAGAAATGACACAAACGCTCATCAAAGGTGAATGGATAAACAAATTGTGACTTATGCTAATGGAACATTCAGATCAGATCAGATCAGATCAGTCACTCAGTAGTGTCCGACTCTTTGTGACCCCATGAATCCCAGCACGCCAGGCCTCCCTGTCCATCACCAACTCCTGGAGTTCACTCAGACTCATGTCCATCGAGTCAGTGATGCCATCCAGCCATCTCATCCTCTGTCATCCCCTTCTCCTCTTGCCCCCAATCCCTCCCAGCATTACTCAGCAATATAAAAGGAGTGAACTGTTGTTACACATGACAGCATGAATGAACTTCAAAATAGTAAGGCACAGTGAAAGAAGACAGACAAAAAAAGGTATGTAATTTATGATCCCATTTATACAAAATTCTAGAAAATGCAAACTAATCTATTGCGATAGAAAGCAGACAAGAACTTCTCTCACGACAGGGGGGTGTTAAAGGACAGGGGAGAAGGAAAAGCCTGCCAAGGGGCACTAGAAAGCTATTGAGAGTGGTAAAATAGTTTCCTAATCTTGATTGTGATGATGGCTTTATGAATGTAAACATTTACCAAAAGATATGAAACTGTAAGCTTTAAATATGTGCATAAAATATTTATCTTATATCAAGTATGGAGAGAGTAACATGAGAACTTACAATACCATATGTAAAATAGATTGCCAGTGGGAATTTGCTGTATGACTCAGGGTACTCAAACAGGGGTTCTGTGACAATCTAGAAGTTTGGGATGGGGAGGGAGATGAGAGGGAGGTGATATGGGTGTACCTATGGCTGATTCTTGTTGGTGTTTGACAGAAAATAACAAGATTCTGTAAAGCAATTATTCTTCAATTAAAAAGTAAAGTGGGAAAAAATGTTTGTTATGAAAGAACGCTAATAGTAGCACTGCTTCAAAAAGCAAAAATCTAAGCAATAAAAATGCCTAACAGTAAAGCAGAAAAATAATTTTTATTAAATTGATAGCTACCAGGGAAGCCCTAATAATCATTAAGGAAATACAAATTCAAACCACAATGGGATATTACTACATCCCTATTAGAATGTCTATAAAATATAGCAATAAAATTGAAAAACATGTATGAAACTTTAGAAGGTATGTGTGAGTAACAATAGAAAATTGTAGATGTGTAATCAATAATATTATTACAGTTATAAAAATCAAAATTATAGAAAACTAAACAAACTAGAAAATTCTTAAAGAGATGAGACTACCAGACCACCTGACTTGCCTCCTGCGAAATCTGTGTGCAGGTTAAGAAGCAACAGTGAGAACTGAACATGTAACAACAGACTGGTTCTAAATCGGGAAAAGAATACATAAAGATTGTATATTGTCATCCTGCTTATTTAACTTATATGCAGAGTACATCATGAGAAATGCTGGACTGGATGAAGCACAAGCTTAAATCAAGACTGCCAGAAGAAACATCAATAACTTCAGATATGGAGATGACACCACACTTATGTCAGATAGCGAAGAAGAACTAAAGAGCCTCTTGATGAAACTGAAAAAGGAGAGTGAAAAAATTGGCTTAAAACTCAACATTCAGAAAGCTAAGATCATGGCAACTGGTCCCATCACTTCATGGCAAGCAGAGGGGTAAACAATGGAAACAGTGACAGACTTTAATTTTGGGGGCTCCAGAATGACTGCAGATGGTGACTGCAGCTATGAAATTAAAAGACACTTGCTCCTTGGAAGAAAAGTTATGCCCAACCTAGAGAACATATTAAAAAGCAGAAACATTACTTTGCCAACAAAGGTCCATCTAGTCAAATCTATGGTTTTTCCAGTAGTCATGTATGGATGTGAGAGTTGAAATACAAAGAAAGCTGAGCACCAAAGAATTGATGCTTTTGAACTGTGATGTTGGAGAAGACTCTTGAGAGTCCCTTGGACTGCAAGGAGATCCAACCAGTCAATCCTAAAGGAAATCAGTCCAGAATGTTCATTGGAAGGACTGATGCTGATACTGAAACTCCAATACTTTGGCCACCTGATGTTAAGAACGGACTCATTTGAAAAGACCCTGATGCTGGGAAAGATTGAACAAGTGAACTGACTGAAACAATATATTATTTAGTAATAATCTAAAATTGCCACACAACAACACAGAGAACCACAAGAGAGAATAAACACAACAATCAAATTGGTGGTTCTGGGCAGGTGGGATGAGAATGTCTTGAAGGCAGGGCACACAGGAGGCCTCAAAATTTAATTGTGATGCTTTAATTTTTAAACTTTTTGCTTTTAAATTTGTAAAGCAAATGTTGTTCTATTAATATCAAAGTATACATCCAGACAGGAGTATCATTAACAATAAAGAGGAACATTTCATAATAATCAGTGTCAATTCAACAAAGCAACAGGGAATGTGTGAAATAATTATCTGCAAACACAAGGGCAAACTGATTGACTAATGAGAATCCAGAGAGTTCTTCTTCGGTCTCTCTGGAAGACAGAGTCATGACTTGGAAGGAAGCTGGCCCTGTCCACTTTATTGACTCTCCGTTCCAATTCTGAATTACCTTCCTACAGACTTCATATTCATGAAATTATACCCATTCTAAAGAGAGGAAAAAAGTCTAATAATAGCTGTAACAATGAAAAGGGGATGAAAGAATGTGGGGGTATTCATAAAGCAATCAATATTATAAATATTCAGTTCAGTTCAGTTCAGTCGCTCAGTCGTGTCCGACTCTTTACGACCCCATGAATCGCAGCATGCCAGGCCTCCCTGTCCATCACCATCTCCCGGAGTTCACTCAAACTCACGGCCATCGAGTCAGCGATGCATTTAATGATTCATTATAATATCCAACCATTTGCTCAGATTCTGAAGTTAAGTTGTTTAGACTTGAACTTTTCATTTCTGCCTCTATTTGCCACTTGCTCTTTTGCTTGGATATTTTTTCTCTCTTTGATTTTATGTTAGCACTTATATCGGGAATACAAATATAGAACTTAAAAATAAATTGATACATAGTTGAACTCATGTGTGATCAGAAAAATCGAAATCGTTTTTCTTTTCAGACAAAAGTATTAAAATGAATTGCCATCCTGGCTAAGTGGAGACATTACAGTGACATGAATAATATTCCAAGTTGCTTCAAAAAATCACAGTATTTGTTGATTACTCTATGGTAACTCTGTCATAAGCAGAGCCTAGGGACAGATTTCATCTTTTAAAATTATTTTCAGCAAGAAGGAGAAGCTGGGATCTTGATGACTGTTGAAGAATAAACAAAACAAAATGCTTCAGACAGCTGACATAGGCTGAGAAGCTGTGTAAACTATCAACTTCACTGGCCCTTGTTCATCTAGTCTTCTCTTCTAACTTATTTGTTGGTTTATACCTTGCTTGGATTTGTCCTTTTCTTTTCCCCAGCTCACACTTCAAATTTTCAGACCTGGATTATTTTTCCTTATTCCTACTCTCTGGTGGAGATACAGATCCATATAACTTGGGATTCAGTCACAGAAGGGACTCCTTATCTTCAGAAATCTCCTTTCCTCCAGTTGTATAGCCATGGCAATCTGAATGGTTATAGGCCAGCAAGAGGTTGGTCAGAGCTGAAGATGCTTGAAAACATTAACATTAATTCTATGTTATAGAAATGTAGTTATTCAGGAAGTGTGTAGTCATTGTTAAAATACAATGTGTCAATTTAGGTATGTATGTGTATATCTGTGTGATTTGTATAAACCATATCCAAAAATCCATCATATTGTTTAGTGTTAGTACACACATGTAATCACATATAGAGAGAGAGTTTAGTGTTATGAATATTTTCATCATTTATTATTTCAATAAATATTTAATGACTAAATATTTATGGAGCACCTATGATGTACCAGGCCATGAATTAGACACTGTGGGAGCTCTAAAGAAGGATTAGTCATAGATTCTTCCCTAAGTGGCATATAACCCAGGAACAGAGAAAAACCAAGGGGTCAAAAATGTTATTTCCAAGTAGAAAGTGACATAAACCACAAAAAGGCAAATAAAAACTGTCAAAGGAGTCTGAGAGGGGATACTAATTCTGAGGGTGTAGAATATAAAGGAGAGACATCTAGAAATGCCTCCAGGAAGAGGTATTTTTGAAATGGGGCATTCTGATAATATTTCAATAAGGGCAGCTGGTAAAGACAACATTTACATTAAAGCGAATTGCAGGTACAGTGCTCTAGAAATAAGAGGGTAAGAAGCATTATAAAGCATGTAGATTTGTCTAATTTGAGTACAGCATAAGGTAATAAGAGAGTCCTGGTGATGAAGAGTGCTAGAGAAGAAACCTGGGCTACAAGGATTCAGAATAAATGTAATGGTCACTGGGGAGCTTTTCAAAGAATTTGTGTACAGAAATAAGAACTGAGATATAAGTTTCTTGTCTCCTTCATTCATTTCTCCTCAATGTCCATCAGAGACCTGAGTACTTAGTGGAGACCCAGTGAAAAATGATGTTTATGGCTTACATTTACTGAGCACTTACTATATGCCTGATTCTCTTCTAAATACTTGATACATAGGAGATCATTTAACCCTCACCTTAACCTGATAAGGTTTTTGACATAATTATCTCTCTTCTATAGATGAAGTAATTCAAGATCAAACATTTATAGAGGAACTGTGGCTCCTGAGGCACGCTGGATGCAGAGAAACTGAAGATGTAGTCGACCAGATTTTGGAATAACTACAACAGGAGGTCTGAAAAACAAAGAGATCATTTTCATCTCATCAGTCCTAGGTGAAGAGATCAAGCCTTGAGCCTTTGGAGTGGAAGCACTGACTCCAAGACCCTGGACTACCAAATAACTAACCCTCAGTTCAGTTCAGTTCAGTTCAGTGGCTGTCATGTCCGACTCTTTGTGACCCCATGAATCACAGCATGCCAGGCCTCCCTGTCTATCACCAACTCCCGGAGTTCACTCAAGACTCACGTCCATTGAGTCAGTGATGCCATCCAGCCATCTCATCCTCTGCCATACCTTTCTCCTCCTGCCCCCAATCCCTCCCAGCATCAGAGTCTTTTCCAATGAGTCAACTCTTCTCATGAGGTTGCCAAAGTACTGGAGTTTCAGCTTTAACATCATTCCTTCCAAAGAAATCCCAGGGCTGATCTCCTTCAGAATGGACTGGTTGGATCTACTTGTGGTCCAAGGGACTCTCAAGAGTCTTCTCCAACACCACAGTTCAAAAGCATCAATTCTTCGGCGCTCAGCCTTCTTCACAGTCCAACTCTCACATCCATACATGACCACTGGAAAAACCATAGCCTTGACTAGACGGAACTTTGTTGGCAAAGTAATGTCTCTGCTTTTGAATATGTTATCTAGGTTGGTCATAACTTTCCTTCCAAGGAGTAAGCATCTTTTAATTTCATGGCTGCAGTCACCATCTGCAGTGATTTTGGAGCCCCCCCCCCCCAAATAAAGTCTGACACTGTTTCCACTGTTTCCCCATCTATTTCCCATGAAGTGATGGGACCAGATGCCATGATCTTCATTTTCTGAATGTTGAGCTTTCATCAAGAAGCTTTTTAGTTCCTCTTCACTTTCTGCCATAAGAGTGGTGTCATCTGCATATCTGAGGTTATTGATATTTCTCCCAGGAATCTTGATTCCAGCTTGTGCTTCTTCCAGTCCAGCGTTTCTCATGATGTACTCTGCATAGAAGTTAAATAAGCAGGGTGACAATATACAGCCTTGACGTACTCCTTTTCCTATTTGGAGCCAGTCTGTTGTTTCATGTCCAGTTCTAACTGTTGCAACAGTTAGAACTAACCCTGGGGAGTATCAAATAGTGAGAACTCCCACAAAGAAAACCACTTGAACACAAAACCCAGCATCACCCAACCGCAAATAGCACCCTGTGCAGGACACCTCATCTAAACAACAAACAAAACAAAAATACAAAATCAATCATTAGCAGAGAGAATTATCACCTCATTCAGCCTTGCCCATTGGGGGCGTGAGGAGAACTCAGAACAAATCTCACCCTATACAAAGCTTACACAAAGCACTGGACCAACCTTAGGAGGGCAGAAAGCAAAAGGAAGAAAGAATTCAACCTTGAAAAGGTTGGGAAAAGGAGACCTCACACACAATAAGTTAAAAAAAAATAATGAAAAGGAAGATATATATTACACAAATGAAGGAACAAACTAGAAACATGGAAGTCCAAATAAATGAAGAGGAAATAGGCCAACTACCTGAAAAGAATTCAGAGTAATCATAGTAAAGATGATCAAAAACTTTGAAAGCAAAATGGAGAAAATGCAAGAATCAACTAACAAACACCTAGAAGAATTAAAGAATAAACATACAGAGACAAACAACACAATTACTTAAATGAAAAACACTCTAGAAGGGATCTATAGCAGAATATCTGAAACAGAAGAATGAATCAGTGAGCTGTAAAATAAAATGGTGGAAATAACTTCTGAAGAGCAGAATAAAGTAAAAAGAATGAAAAGAACTTAGGATAGTCTCAGAGACCTCTGGGACAATATCACCACACCACACCACATTCGAATTATTGGAGTCTCAGAAGAAGAGAAAAAGAAAGAGTATGAGAAAAATTTTGAAGAGATTATACTTGAAAATTTCCCTAACATGGAAAAGGAAATAGTCAATCAATTCCAATAGGTGCAAATAGTCTCATACAGAATAAACCCAAGGAGACACACACCAAGACACATACTAATCAAACTAACAAAGACTAAACACAAAGAAAGAATGTTAAAAGCAGCAAGGGAGAAGCAACAAGTAACATACAAGGGAAATCCCATATGCTTAACAGCTGATCTTCCAGTAGAAACTGCAGGCCAGAAAGGAATGGCAAGATATATTTAAAGTGCTGAAAGGGAAAAATCTACAACCAAGATTACTGTACCTGGCAAAGATCTCATTCAAGATTTATGGAGAAATACAAAGCTTTTCAGACAAGCAAAAGTTAAGAGAATTCAGTACCACCAAACCAGCTTTGCAACAAATATTAAAAGGACTTATATAGTAAGAAATACAAGAGAAGAAAAAGATCTACAAAATCAATCCCAAACAATTAAGAAAATGACAACAGGAATATATATATCAATAATTACTTTAAGCGTAAATGGATTAAATGCTCCAACCAAAAGACAGACTGGCTGAATGGATACAAAAACAAGGCCCATACATATGCTGTTCAGACCTTAAGACACATACAGACTGAAAGTGAGAGGATGGAAAAATATTTTCCATGCAAGTGGGAAGCAAAAGAAAGCTGGAGTAGCAATCTTCATATTGACAAAATAGACCTTAAAATAAATAATATTATAAGAGATAAGGAAGGACACTATATAATGATCAAGGGATCAATCCAAGAGGAAGATATAACAACTGTAAATATCTATGCACCCAACATAGAATACATAAGACCTCAATACATAAGACAAACACTAACAGACATAAAAGGGGAAATTGACAGTAACACAATAATAGCAGGAGGATTAAACAGCCCACTCAGACCAATGGACAGATCATCAAAACAAAATTAATAAGGAAACACAAGTCTTAAAAGATACATCAGATGAGATGGATCTCACTGATATCTTCAGGACATTCCATCCAAATGCAGAAGAATACACCTTCTTCTCAAGGGCACATGGAACATTCTCCAGGATAGAACACACGTTGGGTCACAAATCAAGCTTCAGTAAATTTTAGTAAGATGGTAACAATAACCCTGTGTACGAGACAGCAAAAGAGACACTGATGTATAGATCAGTCTTATGGACTCTGTGGGAGAGGGAGAGGGTGAGGAGATTTGGGAGAATGGCATTGAAACATGTATAATATCATGTATGAAACGAGTCGCCAGTCCAGGTTCAGGCTTGGGGCTGGTGCACTGGGACGACCCAGAGGGAGGATATGGGGAGGGAGGAGGGAGGAGGGTTCAGGATGGGGAGCACGGGTATACCTGTGGCAGATTCATTTCAATGTTTGGCAAAACTAATACAATATTGTAAAGTTTAAAAATAAAATAAAATTAAAAAAGAAAATTGAAATCATATCAAGAGTCTCCTCTGACCACAACGCTACAAGACTAGATATCAATTACAAGAAAAAAAGCTGTAAAAAACACAAACACTTGGAGATTAAACAACACATTTCTAAATAACCAACAGGTTACTGAATAAATCAAAAGGGAAATCAAAAAAATTCTAGGGAAAAATGACAATGAAAACACAACAACTCAAAACCTATGGGATGTAGCAAAAGCAGTTCTAAGAGGGAAGTTTATAGCAGTACAATCCTACCTCAAGAAACAAGAAAAAGATCAAACAGACAACCTAACTTTACACCTAAAACAACTGTAAGAAGAACAGCAACAACAATAAATTAATAGAAGGAAAGAAATCATAGATACAAGCAGAAATAAATGCAAATAAAGAATAGTAAAGATTAATGAAACTAAAAGCTGGTTCTTTGAGAAGATAAACAAAATTGACAAACATTTAGCCAGACTCATCAAGAAAAAATGAAAGAAAAATCAATCAACAAAATTAGAAATAAAAAAGGAGAGGTTCTAACAGACAATGCAGAAATACAAAGGATTATAAGGGACTATTATGAACAACTATATGGCAAAAATTGGATTACCTGGAAGAATGGGACAGATTCTTAGAAAAGTTCCATTTTCCAAGACAGAACCAGTAAGAAATAGAAATTATGAACAACCCAATTACAAGCACTGAAATTGAAGCTGTGATTAAAAAATCTCTCCAAAAACAAAAGCCAAGGACCAGATCACTTCACAGGAGAATTCTATCAAACATTTAGTGAAGAGCTAATGACTATCCTTCTAAAACTCTTTCAAAAAATTGCAGAGATAGGAACACTTCCAAATTCATTCTATGAGGCCACCATCACCCTAATACCAAAACCAGACAAAGACAACTCACAAAACAGAAAACCACAGGCCAATATCACTAATGAACATAGATGTAAAAATCCTCAACAAAATTTTAGCAAACATAATTCAGTAACACATCAAAAAGCTCATACACCATGATCAAGTTGGGTTTATTCCAGGAATGCAAGGATTCTTCAATATACACAAATCAGTCAATGTGATACACCATATTAACAAATTGATAGATTAAAACCCATATGAAAATTTCAATAGATGCAGCACAAGCCTTTGACAAAATTCAGCACCCATTTATGATTAAAACTCTTTCAAAAATGGGCATAGAAGGAAACTACTTCAACATAGTAAAGGTCATATATGATAAGCCTACAGCAAACGTTATTCTGAATGGTGAAAAACTGACAGCATTCTCCCTAAGATCAGAAATAAGACAAGGGTGTCCACTGTCACCAATATTATTCAACATAGTTTTGGAAGTCCTAGCTACAGAAATCAGAGAATAAAAATAAATAAATAAATAAATCAAAGGAATCCATTTTGAAGAGAAGAAGTAAAGCTCTCACTGTTCGCAGATGACATGATACTGTACATAGAAAACCCTAAAGACAGTATCAGAAAATTACTAGAGCTAATCAGTGAATTTAGCAGTTGCAAGATAAAAAATCAATACACAGAAATCACTTGCATTTCTATATACTAACAATGAAAAATCAGAGAGAGAAATTAAGGAATCAATCCCATTCACCATTGCAACAAAAAGAATAAAATATCTAGGAATAAACTTACCTAAGGAGACAAAAGAACTGTACACAGAAAATTATAAGATGCTAATGAAAGAAATTAAAGATGACATAAACAGATGGAGAAATATTCCATGTTCCTGGGTAGGAAGAATTGATATTGTGAAAATGACTACGCTACCAAATGTAATCTACAGATTCAATTACCAATGGCATTTTTCACAGAACTAGAACAAAAAAATTCATTTGGAAACACAAAAGATCCCAAATAGCCAAAGAAGTCTGGAGAAAGAAGAGTGGAACTGGAGGAATCAACCTTCCTGACTTCAGAATATACCTCATAGCTACAGTCATCAAGACAATATGGTACTGGCACAAAAACAGAAGTATAGACCAATGGAACAAGATAGAAAGCCCAGAAATAAATCCATGCACCTATGGATACCTTATTTTTACAAAAGAGGAAATAATATACAATGGGGCAAAGACAGTCTCTTCAATAAATGGTGCTGGATAAACTGGACAGCTACATATAAAAGAATGAAATTAGAACACTTCCTAACATCATACACAAAGATAAACTCAAAATGGATTAAAGACCTAAATGTAAGATAGGAAACTATAAAACTCTTAGAGGAAAACATAGGCAGAGCACTCAATGACATAAGTCAAAGCAAGATCCTCTATGACCCACCTCCTTGAGTAATGGAAATAAAAACAAAAATAAAGAAGTGGGACCTGATTAAACATAAAAGATTTTGTACAACAAAGGAAACTATAAGCAAGGTGAAAAGACAACCTTCAGAATGGCAGAAAATAATAGCAAATTAAACAATTGACAAAGGATTAATCTCCAAAATAGACAAGCAGCTCATACAACTCAATACCAGAAAAGCAAACAGCTCAATCAGAAAATGGGAAAAAGACCTAAACAGACATTTCTCCAAAGAAGACATACAGATGACTAACAAACACATGAAAAGATGCTCAACATCGCTTGTTATTAGAGAAATGCAAATCAGAACTACAATGAGATATCACCTCACACTGGTCAGAATGGCCATCATCAAAAAGTCTACAAACAATAAATGCTGGAGAGGATGTGGAGAAAAGGGAACGCTCTTGCCCTGTTGGTGGGAATGTAAATTGATACAGCCACTATGGAATTCAGTATGGAGATTCCTTAAAAAACTAGGAATAAAACCACCTCATGATCCAGAAATCCCACTCCTAGGCATATATCCTGAGGAAACCAAAACTGAAAAAGACACATGTATCCCACTGTTCATTGCAGCACTATTTACAAGAGCTAGAACATGGAAGCAACCTAGATGTCCATCAACAGATGAATGGATAAAGAAATTTTGGTATATATACACAATACTCAGCCATAAAAAGGAACATCTTTGAGTCAGTTCTAATGAGGTGGATGAACCTAGAGCCTATTATACAGACTGAAGTAAGTCAGAAAGAGAAAGATAAATATCGCATTCTAACACATATACATGAAATCTAGAAATGTGGTACTGAAGAATTTATTTACAGGTCAGCAATGGAGAAACAGACATAGAGGATAGACTTATTGACATGGGGAGAGGGGAGGAGAGGGTGAGATGTATGGAAAGATTAACATGGAAACTTATATTACCATATGTAAAATAGAGAGCCAATGGGAATTTGCTGTATGGCTCAGGGAACTCAAACAGGGGCTCTGTATCAATCTAGAGGGGTGGGATGGGGAGGGAGATGGGAGGGAGGTTCAAAGGGGGTGGGGGATATATGTATATACCTATGGCTGATTCATGTTGAGGTTTGACAGAAAACAACAAAATTCTGTAAAGCAATTATCCTTCAATAAAAAAATAAATAAATTTTTAAAAATAAAATAAAATTAATAATCTGAAAAAAAAATATGAAGCATTTAAGTAAAAAACTTAACCAAAGTCACACAGTTTTTCATACTAGAACAAGGATGCAGAACAAAGTCTTAACTAGTTTTCTCTATTGCTTCATGACCAAAAAAAAAAAGACTATTAAAAATAAATGAAGACCATCATACCCTTAAGAACAACACATTATACTTTTTCTCTCATCATTAGATGAGAGATGACATTAGACACAACTCACTGGACCAAGTCATAGCCTTAGTTGTTATATTCTCAATTGTAATACAGGAACTGTTTGTTTGGGTCAGATTTCTACTACATCAGGAAAACATAGTGTGTTGCTAGTTTGTTTTGTCACAATGAAGCCTACAAGATGTGCAAAGACAGCTTGCAGGTACCGCTGTTAGGCAACAGTCATCGAGAGCTGACCATCCATTATGATGGCTGTGGTGTGTGGCATTCGTGCCTGGCACTCACTGTGCAGCTATGAGAAACATGGAAGAAACTGCAAATGGCCTGGATAGGTGGAAAGGGAGGTAGAACTAGTCCTAGGGAGCCCTTGAGATGTGTGAAACTGCCTCCTCTTCTGCCTGCAGAATCAGAATATTTTCTCACACTGAACTAATAAAAGTATTCTGCAACTGGTGGAAGAGTGGAGCTGTAGAGTGATCTGAGGTTGTTCTGCATAAGCCAAGGAAAGGGAAAACATTTATCTGCTCTTTGTAGTTATAAAGATACCTTAGTTGGAAAATGTAGTTCCAAAAGTCACCTTCATACCTGAGGGTCCTTTCTGCTCTTTCCAAGTAATTTTTAACTCCCTATATCTTTCTAGGAAAATATGAACTTTAGGTTTTCTAAAAGGGGCATTAATCTAGTCGTATTGAGGAGTATTAATACTTAGTGCTTATGAACCATTCAGGTTCACTGTATTGGAAATTAAAAGACCTGAGGCAATGTGGCAAAGGAAGAGAACATGAACTTTAACACCAAAGCAAATCCCCCTCTAAGTCTTAGTGTCTGAGAGGCCATGTTCAAGGTATTCCAATGCTCTAATCCCATTTCTTCATCTCTAAAGTGGAGACAAGAGCATCCATATAATAGATCAGTGCTCAGTTGCTCAGTCATGTCTGACTCTTTGCAGCCCCATGGACTGTAGCCTGCCAGGCTCCTCCATCCATGGAATTCTCCAGACATGAATACTGGAGTGGGCTGCCATTTCCTACTCCTAGGGTCTTCTTGACCCAGGGATGGAATTGGTGTCTCTTGCATCTTCTGCATTGGCAGGCAGGTTCTTTACCACTAGCACCACCTGGGAAGCCCATTTGATAGAGTTCAAATGAGGTGCTGTAGATGAAAGAATTTTTTAAACATTAAAGTACAAAAAAACATTAAACATTTAAACATTAAATTACAAGCTTTTGTGTGCACACATTTGTTTCTAACCAGTGGTCAATATGCAGTTCAGTTTAAGCTGTTTCTGAAAACTTGTCTGTCTCACATTTCCTCAGACTACAGAGCCAGGTTATGGGGGCTCAATATAATTCCAGACACACCTGTCTGTAGCTGTTTTATTATTGGGATGAATTATCCTTTGTCAACTTTTAATAGAGTCAAAAGAACGAATGAGCCAACCCTTCCCCTACTCTTGCTTCCTTTTTCTGGGTCCACTGGAGAAGAGAGGAATGAGTTTTTAGGGAAGCATTAACATGAAGTTTTAGAATTAATTTAGGTGAGGTTACATGAAATGACAATTGAATTGATGCCATAAGTCTAGACACACATTTCTTCCACAGGCATTTATGTTTGCTTGAAGCTTCCCAGGTGGCTCATGGTAAAGAATCCACCTCCCAGTGACACCTCCCAGTGAAGGAGGCTGAGGAGACTTGGGTTCGGTCCCTGGGTTGGGAAGATCTCCCAGAGAAGGAAATGGCAACCCACTCCAATATTCTTGCTTGGAAAATCCCATGGACATAGGAGCCTGGTGGGCTACCGTCCATGGGGTTGCAAAGAGTCGGACACAACTGAGCGACTTCACTTCACATAATGTACTAACATTATAATATTATATATACATATATTCTAGGGATTAACTAGTTTTCTCTACTGACTCTTAACAGATAAATGTTTGTTTAAAAAATATATATATGAACATCTTTTCATAGGACCAATAACGGGAGGACTATTATTCTGCCTACCAAACAATTTTGATCTATTTTGTTTTCTGTTTTATTCTTGCCCCAGCCCAGCATGTCACTGGGCTTTGGACTTTGTTCTGTTTGTTTTCTATTTCTTCCCTTCCCAGCCCTGCATTGTTGCTGGACCTCAGAGACATACCAGTTTTGAAATAACTCTCACCACAGGGCAGAGCTGCTTACCTAGTGAGGGAAATACTCTAAGGACACTTGAAAGAGGACATTGATAGCATGGTCTAGGCTGACACTTTTCAGAGATTTTTCCCCTCTTTAGACCCTAGTTGGGTTGCTCTTCATCCTAGTTTTATAGAGTCAGCCTAAAATAGGGTAAACACATTCTGAATTTCTCCATTTGAGATTGTAACCTCCCTAAAGGACAGGGATCACAGTGACCTTATGTCCTTCCAGAATTTCAACCTTGTTTTTAACATGGATTCAGTGCATATGGGTTGCTTAATAAAACAGAATACTTATGGTTCTGTCATGCTTATTCCTAAAACCATAGTCAAAGAAAAATGGTGATGAAGAAAAGATTTTTATTATATTTTATTTTACCCTCAAAATCTAATTCAGAGCATGGTAAGAAATGCCCTCACAGAGCCAAATTTTATGTTCATTAGCTTAATTGGACATTGGTGCCATAGCCACCTCTTCCCGCTCTACAGTGAGAATGACCCTCTTTCTGTATTATCATCAATAACACACAATGATGGCCTGGCTGGGATTGACCAGACGGTAACTGAGCTCTGGGTCCCTTGGGCAACAGGGTGATTTTTATTTACAGTGACAAGATGATCTTTACACTTGTTTCTCTTTGGACTGTACACACACAGCTTGATCTATAAGCCAAAACACAGCCAGGCCAGCTCTTTCCGCTATGCACTTTACTTAGCTGACTAGGTGTCAGCATTAATTTCTTGACTGTGGGGAAGTTTCATCTCCCTTGCCCTAGGGATGTTTTCTTGACCTCTCCAGTCCTGTGATTGGGAACGGTTTGGTCTTTCCTCATAAGCTCCAAACATTTTCTTTCTTTTCCATTTCAATTATTATCTCCTGTGACATTTACAAGGACCCGCTCTGCTGTAGCTGAAGCTATAAACATGCAGGGAGCCTTGGTAACCCAGAATGCTTTTCTGCTTGAACATGCCAGGTAATAACTACAGGAGCTTTCAGCATGAATTTCTGAATAACTGTCCAGCTTCAAAAGATGCCTACCAGCAGCACCTTTCTCAGTTGGGCTCCTCAGGAATATGTTTGAAAGAATTATAGTTAAGGATAATTATGTAAATAGAACAGTTAATTGTTCAACTCTACAAAAGCCCTCATTTTTAAAAAATTGTAAGAGAATACAAATCACGTTATGGAAGGAAAAATGTTTGAACTGGAGTTGATTTTAAAACTCAAGGCAGTGGTGAGAATAGTACCAGGATAAACATGAACAGAACTCAGATCATAAATGAGTTACAACATCTTTGACAAATCATTCACTTCTTTAAAATTCTATTTCCCTAACTTGCAAGAGAGTCCCTTGGACAGCAAGGAGATCCAACCAGTTCATCCTAAAGGAAATCAGTCCTGAATATTCACTTGAAGGACTGATGCTGAAGCTGGAACTTCAATACTTTGGTCACCTGATATGAAGAACTGACTCACTGAAAAAGACACTGATGCTGGGCAAGATTGAGGGCAGGAGGTAAAGAGGACGACAGGATGAGATGGTTGGATGGCGTCACCGACTCTATGGACATGAGTTTGAGTAAACTCCGGGAGCTGATGATGGACAGGGAGGCCTTGGTGTGCTGCAGTCCATGGGGTCGCAGAGTCGGACACAACTGAGCAACTGAACTGAACTTGCAAGAGAAACTTTTTAGCCTAGGTCATTCCTAAGGTCTCCTTAAGTTCTAATATTCTGGAAACAAATGAATAACGACCCAGCACCTTTCAATTTTTAGTAATGTTTTCTGTGGAAACATTGCCTCTGTGATCCCACTGACCTCCACGCTCACTTATTTTCCCTACCTAATCATAGGCAAGAACATGCTGGAATCAGCAGATATTTGCCCTCATCCATGAGGAGATTCACTCATTCTTTCATTCATTCAGCGGTTGTGAAGGGAAGTGAGGAGAAAACCCAGTTGGTCTTCATTTACTAAGGTGCTTCTCTAAAGACCAGCGACTTAGCAATTAACATGGTCAATATTCTAAAGATATTTTGATTTAAAAGTTTTATCTTTGGGCCGTGGGACTTTGCTTTCAAGAAAGTTAAACACTATTTTCAAGGGACATATAACTACCCATTTTCCAAAAGTTCAGTAATTTTCCTTCACTGCCTTTGCTCTCCTAGATTCTCCTGAAGTTAAGAAATTTTCCCTTTTTTTCCATAGAGAGTTTGTACATAGAGGGAGTTTGCTGTGTTCCTTGGACACTACTTCTGAGCATTAACACTTCTTGTGTCCCCTACTCCTCAGGATGCACATGTTCTGTTCACTGTGCAAGTCTGATGATTCTCTGGCCTGTCTCCACTCTGATTTCTAGCCTTCAAGAACTCCATGCTCTCATTTACAGCAGGAGAACATGTGCCATGTGACTTAATTCCTGATTTAAAAAAAAAAAAATTTCTTGTCTTTAAAAATATGTTTTCTCAACAAGATAATGTGGCCATTGAAAACTAAATTTGCCATACTACTTCTACTTTGGAAATAGTAAGTTATCAATGAATATTTGGATGGTTTGTAACTTCTATCACTTGGAAGTAATAATCACAGATGAATTTTGGTCCATATTGTTCTGAAAGTGGAGTCCCTGAGCCAGAAACATCAGCATCATCTGGGGTCCCTTGGAAAGCAGAATTCTCAGGCTGCATCCCAGACTTAAAGAAACAGAGATTACAGCCATGTGACCCAGCTTTCTGTGGTTCAAGGATCCTCACAGGTGATTCTTGAAAAAAAAAAAAAACTTTCAATTTTATATTGGACTGTAGCTGATTAACAATTAACAATGTAGGTATAGTTCCAGGTGGACAGCTGAAGGGACTCAGTTGTACATATACATGTATCCATTCTCCCCCAAACTTGCCTCCCATCCAGGCTGCCATATAACATCAACCAGAGTTTCATGTGCTATACAGTAGATCCTTGTTGGTTATCTGTTTTAAATACAGCAAAGTATACATGTTGATCCCAAACTCTCTATATCTTCCCCTCACTCTTTGCCCCCTGGCAAGTGTAAGTTCTCTCTTTAAGTCTGTGAATCTGTTTATGTTTCATAAATAAGTTCATTTGTATAATTTCTTTTTATATTCTACCTATAAGAGATGTCATATGATATCTCTCCTTCTCTATCTGGCTTACTTCACTTAGCATAACAATCTCTAGGTTTATTAATTTTGCTGAAAATGACATTATTTCATTCTTTTAAATTGCTGAATAATATTCTAATATTCTAATATATTCTAACAATATGTGTACCACATTTTATTTATTCATCCCTCTGTTGATGGACATTTATGTTGCTTCTACATCTTGGCTATTGTAAACAGTGCTGCAATGAAAACTGGGGTCCATATATCCTTTTGGACCATATTTTTCTCCAGTTATATGCCCAGGAGTGAGATTGCAGGGTCATATGGTAGCTCTATTTTTAGTTGTTGTTTTTTTTTTTTAAAGGATCCTCCATACTTGTTCTCCATAGTGACTGTACCAATTTACATTCCCATCAACAGTGTAAAAGGATTCATTTCTCTCCATCCCCTCTCCAGCATTTATTGTTTGTGCATTTTTTTATGATAACCATTTTGATTGGCATGAGGTGATATCTCATTGTAGTTTTGATTTGCATTTCTCTAATAATTAGTGATGTTGAGCATCTTTTCATGTGCCTTTTGGTCATCTGTTTGTCTTCTTTGAAGAAATGTCTATTTTGATCTGCCCATTGTTTTGATTGGGTTGCATTTTTTTGATGATGCTAAGCCTCATGAGCTGTTTGCAAGTTTTGGACACTACTTATTCGTTGGTCACATCATTTGCAAATCTTTTCTCCCACTCTGAGGGTTGTCTTTTAGTTTTGTTTATCATTTCCTTTGCTGAGAAAAAGCTTTTGAATTTAAGTCAAATTTAAAAGGTCCCATTTGTTTATTTATGGTTGCATTCCCATTCTGAGAGATGTATTGAAAAGGATATTGCTCCGATCTATACCAGAGAGTGTTCTATGTTTTCCGCTAGGACATTTTTAGTGTCTTGTCTCACATTTATGTCTTTAATCCATTTTGGGCTTACTTCTGTGTATTGTGTAAAAGAATGATCTAATTTCATATTTTACATGTGGCTTTCCAATTTTTCCAGCAGCATTTGTTGAAGAGACTCTTTCCAGTTGGGTAGTCTTGCCTCCTTTGTCATAAATAACTGATTTATTTATATAAATAATTTATAAATTATATTTAATTTTATCATAGATGTTTATTTTCATAAATATATATTTATAAATAGATATTTATTTTTATCATAGATAAATAATTGGTTTATTTCTGAGCCTTCTATCTTGTTCTAGATATCTATTTTGTGCAATCCCATGCTATATTGATGACTATAGCTCTGTAGTATAGAATACCTAGGAATAAACCTAAAGAGACAAAAGACCTGTATTTTGAAAACTATAAGATGCTGATGAAAGAAGTTGAAGGCACAGGTGGAAAGATACACCACAATCATGGATTGGAAGAATCAATATTGTCAAAATGACTATACTAACCCAAGGCAATCCACAGATTCAATGCAAAACCTAACAAATTACTAACGATGTTTTTCACATAACTAGAACAAACTATCTTAAAATGTGTATGGAGACACAAAAGACCCTGAATAGCCAAAGCAATCTTGAGAAAGAAAGACAGAGCTGGAGGAATTAGGCTACCTGACTTAAGACTATACGACAATGCTACAGTCACAGGTGATTCTGATTTACATTAATATTTGAGAATCACAGTCACAGACTGATTTCCGAATCCCTAAAGATATAGGTAGTCTCTCAGGACTAAGTCAAACATAGCAAAACTTTTATTCATAGTGGAAATATGCAATGAATTAAGTTGTGGTTTCCTTTGTTGTAGTGGTTTATTCATGAGGATAAAATGTCTGTCACCTAGGCCCTCCCCTGCCAATACAGTGTACTTAGCAGGCATGAGTGGGGGTTTTCCAAAGAAAATGTTCATGGACTTTTATAAATGAAAAACATTACTAACATTATCCTCTTACTGCAAGCTAACTTTTAGACACTTAAATGTGGTTAAACCACTGGGATCTGAGGCTATCCTGTCAGTCACTGCATGGACATGGGGGCTGGTTCCACTGCTTTAGCTGAGGTGATAGATATGCCTACCTCTCCTTCTACTCCTGGAGATTCTCTAGAGAGGAGACAGCACATATTTAGTCACTCAGTTCAGTTCAGTTCAGAGGCTCAATCGTGTCCGACTCTTTGTGACTCCATGAATCGCAGCACGCCAGGCCTCCCTGCCCATCACCAACTCCAGGAGTTCACTCAAACTCATGTCCATCGACCCAATGATGCCATCCAGCCATCTGATCCTCTGTAGTCCCCTTCTCCTCCTGCTCCCAATCCCTGCCAGCATCAGAGTCTTCTTCAATGAATCAACTCTTCACATGAGGTGGCCAAAGTATTGGAGTTTCAGCTTCAGCATCAGTCTTTCCAATGAACACCCAGGACTGATCTCCTTTAGGATGGACTGGTTGGATCTCC
Organism: Bubalus kerabau; assembly: GCF_029407905.1. Lineage (NCBI taxonomy): Eukaryota > Metazoa > Chordata > Mammalia > Artiodactyla > Bovidae > Bubalus > Bubalus kerabau. The sequence goes on along the minus strand of NC_073644.1, from coordinate 17,574,520 downwards.
TTGCAGTCCAAGGGACTCTCAAGAGTCTTCTCCAACACCACAGTTCAAAAGCATCAATTCTTCGGCTCTCAGCCTTCTTCACAGTTCAACTCTCACATCCATACATGACCACAGGAAAAACCATAGCCTTGACTAGACGAACCTTTGTTGGCAAAGTAATGTCTCTGCTTTTCAATATGCTATCTAGGTTGGTCATAACTTTCCTTCCAAGGAGTAAGCGTCTTTTAATTTCATGGCTGCAGTCACCATCTGCAGTGATTTTGGAGCCCCCAAAAAATAAACTCTGACACTGTTTCCACTGTTTCCCCATCTACTTCCCATGAAGTGATGGGACTGGATGCCATGATCTTCATTTTCTGAATGTTGGGCTTTAAGCCAACTTTTTCACTCTCCTCTTTCACTTTCATCAAGAGGCTTTTTAGTTCCTCTTCACTTTCTGCCATAAGGGTGGTGTCATCTGCATATCTGAGGTTATTGATATTTCTCCTGGCAATTTTGATTCCAGCTTGTGCTTCTTCCAGTCCAGCGTTTCTCATGATGTACTCTGCATATAAGTTAAATAAGCGGGGTGACAATATATAGCCTTGACATACTCCTTTTCCTATTTGGAACCAGTCTGTTGTTCCATGTCCAGTTCTAACTGTTGCTTGCTGACATGCATATAGGTTTCTCAAAAGGCAGGTCAGGTGGTCTGGTATTCCCTTTCTCTTTCAGAATTTTCCACAGTTTATTGTGATCCACACAGTCAAAGGCTTTGGCATAGTCAATAAAGCAGAAATAGATGTCTAATTCTTTGTGCCCCCATTGACTGCAGCATATCAGCCTTCACTGTCCTTTACCATCTCCCGGGGTTTCCTCAAACTCATGTCAATTGAGTTGGTGATGCCATCCAGCTATCTCATCCTCTATCGTCCCCTTCTCCTCCTGCCTTCACTCTTTCTCATCATCAGGGTCTTATCCAATGAGTCAGTTCTTCACATCAGCTGGCCAAATTATTGGAGCTTCAGCTACAGCATCAGTCCTTCCAATCAAAATTCAGGTTTGATTTCCTTTAGGATTGACTGGTTTGATCTACTTGCTGTCCAAGGGACTTTCAAGGATTTTCTCGAGCACCAGCAGTTCAATGGCATCAATTCTTTGGCGTTCAGCCTTTTTTATTGTCCAGATCTCACATCCATACATGACTACTAGAAAAACCATAATTTTGACTATATGGACCTTGGTAGGCAAAGTAATGACTCTGATTTTCAATACACTCTCTAGGTTTGTCATAGATTTTCTTCCAAGGAGCAAGTGTCTTTTAATTTCATGGCTGCAGTCACCATCTGCAGTGATTTTGCAGCCCAAGAAAATAAGGTCTGTCACTGTTTCTGCATCTATTTGCATGACGTGATGGAATAGATGCCATGATCTTCATTTTTTGAATGTTTAGTTTTAAGCCAACTTTTTCACTCTCCTCTTTCACCTTCATCAAGACGCTCCTTAATCCCTCTTCATTTTCTGCACATGGATGGTGTCATCTGCGTATCTGAGGTTATTGACATTTCTCCCAGCAATCTTGATTCCAGCTTGTGATTCATCCAGCCCAGCATTTCACATGATGTACTCTACATAGAAGTTAAATAAGTAGAGTGACAATATATAGCCTTGATATACTCCATTCCCAATTTTGAACCAGTTTGTTGTTCCATGTCTGATTATACCCGTTGCTTATTGACCTGCATATAGGTTTCTCAGGAAGCAGTTAAGGTGAGCTGGTATTCTCATCTCTTGAAGAACTTTCCACACTTTGTTGTGATCCACACAGTAAAAGGGTTTAGTATAGTCAATAAAGCAAAAGCAGATGTTTCTCAAGAATTCTCTTGTTTTTTCCTATGATCCAAAAATGTTGACAATTTGATCTCTGTTTCTTCTGCCTTTTCTAAATCCAGCTTGTACATCTAGAAGTTCTCATTTCATATACTGTTGAAGCCTATCTTGAAGGATTTTGAGCACTACTTAGCTAGCATGTGAAATGAGTGCAATTGTGCAGTAGTTTCAGCATTCTTTGGCATTGCTTTTCTTTGGGATTGGAATGAAAACTGACTTTTTCCAGTCCTGTGGCCACTGCTAAGCTTTCCAAATTTACTGGCATATTGAGTGCAGCACATTTACAGCATCATCTTTTAGTATTCTTTCTCTCTGTTTAATCTCTGTTAGCTTGATTAATATGTGTCTTAATGTGTTTCTCCTTGGGTTTATCCTGCAAGGGACTCTTTTTACTTGTTGGACTAGGTTGACTATTTCCCTTCCCATATTGGGGAAGTTTTCAACTATAATTTCTTCAAAAATTTTCTCAATGACTTTGTTTTTTTCTTCTTCCTCTGGGATCCCCATAACTCGAATGTTGGTAATGTTTAATATTGTCCCAAAGGTCTCTGAGGCTATCCTCAGTTCTTTTCCCTTTATTCTGCTCTTCAGCAGTTATTTCCATCATTCTATCTTCCAGCTCACTTATCCATTCTTCTGCCTCAGTTATTCTGCTATTAATTTCTTCTAGAGCATTTTTAGGAGAAGGCAATGGCACCCCACTCCAGTACTCTTGCCTGGAAAATCCCATGGATGGAGAAGCCTGGTGGGTTTCAGTCCATGGGGTCACGAAGAGTCGGACACGACTGAACGACTTCACATTCACTTTTCACTTTCATGCATTGGAGAAGAAAATGGCAACCCACTCCAGTGTTCTTGCCTGGAGAATCCCAGGGACTGGGGAGCCTGGTGGGCTGCCGTCTATGGGGTCTCACAGAATCAGACACGACTGAAGCGACTTAGCAGCAGCAGCAGCAGCAGCAGAATATTTTTGGTTTTTGCCCTTGGAGGGAAAGGTTGGTTGAGTGGTTTGTATTGATTCTTATTGGTGGATGGCAGGCGAGGGGGAGGGGGGGAGGCAGGGGGCGGGTTGTGTCTGTGTTCTAGAGGGAGGAGATCAAGCAGATAATTACAGAAGTAATAGGACACATACACACACCTCCCTGGTGGCTCAGTCAGTAAAGACTCCTCCTGCAGTGTGGGAGACCTGGGTTCAATCCCCTGGAGAAGGGAATGGCTACCACTCCAGTATTCTTTTTTTTTTTTTTTTTTTATTTTAAACTTTACATAATTGTATTAGTTTTGCCAAACATCAAAATGAATCTGCCACAGGTATACATGTGTTCCCCATCCTGAACCTTCCTCCCTCCTCCCTCCCCATACCATCCCTCTGGGTCGTCCTAGTGCACCAGCCCCAAGCATCCAGTATTCTTGCCTGGAGTAGTCCACAGACAGAGGAGCCTGATGGGCTACAGGCTATGGGATCACAGAGTTGGACACAACTCAGTGACTAACACTTTCACTTCAGAGCATTTTTAATTTCAGTATTGTGTTATTCATCTCTGCTTATTCTTTATTTCTTCTATGTCCTTGGTGATTGTATTAACTGTGTTAATTGTTTCTTTTCTGCTGATGGGTGGGGCTGTGTTCCTTTGGTGTAGTTTGGCCTGAGGCCAATCTGTGGTAGGGGCAATGGCAGTAATGGCAGCCTCCTTCAACACACTGGGCCTCCCAGGACTGTCGTAGTCAGGGCTGCTGACCTTGCAGCAGGCCACTGTCGACCCATGCCTTCACCAGAGACCCCCACGCACACACAGGCAAGTCTGGCTCAGTCTCTTGTGGGCTCACTGCTCCTTTCTCCTGGATTCTGGTGTACACAAGGTTTTGTTTGTGCCCTCCAAGAGTCTGTTTCCTCAGTTCTGTGGATGTTCTGCAATCAAATCCTGCTGACCTTCAAAGTCAGATTCCTTGGGGGTTCTCAGTCCATTTGCTGTATTCCCAGGTTGTGAAATCTGTCATGAGGCCTAGAACTCCCACAGCAGTGTGTGAACTTCTTTGGTATAATTGTTCTGCAGTTTGTGAGTCACCCACCAGAGGCTCTATAGTGGAGCTAATGGCGACCTCCTTCAAGAGGACTCGTGCCACACACTGAACCTCCCAGGTCTGCTGTTGTCAGAGCCTGTCTCCACGTGGCAGGCCATGGCAGACTTATGTCTCCTCAGGAGACCCTCAGGCACTCAAAGGCAGGTCTGACTCAGTCTCTTGTGGGGGTCACTGCTCCTTTCCCTCGGTCCGGGTGTGCACACGGTTTGTTTAGTACCCTCCAAGCACCTCTGGTGGGAATGAGGTTTGGTTTTAAATGTAATTGAAGCCCTCCTACTGTCTTTTTGTGGCTTCTCCTTTGCCCTTGGTCATGGAGTATCTTTTTGTGGTGGGTTCCAAAATTATCCTGTCAATCATTGCTCAGGAGCTAGTTGCAATTTTGGTGTTCTCACAGAAGATGAGTACACATTCCTCTACTCTGCCATCTTGCACTTCGTGTGCTAGCCTATGAAAAATCCTTATATATGATCAATACCCATAGGATGAAAATATTGGATTCTCTATATCCATTCTAATGGAGGACTGTATGTAACCTTCATTGCTTTATTTTACTTGCTTATTTTTATTTTTACTGCTTTAAAGTACAGATAATCTGGTTTCTGCTGGTGAATCTTTGGATATGTGTTGCTTCAATCAGTAACCCTGAAAAGTGAATATGATTCCACAGAGGCCCTGAAAAGATGTGGGCTTCTGTTAGTGTGTGTGTTTGTGCATGGACAAAGATTATTACAGGAGAGAATGAAGAGGAATATTTATTCTCCTAAAATACTTCACCAAGATTCCTAGGAGTTAATTACTTTTTCTGAGAAATTAGCCTTGATCTGTCACTGGTTTACTGACAGGTAATGTTTTCATCTGGTAACCATCTGGAAGCAATCGCCTTCAGCTGCTTACCTGTGAGTCAGGTATTTATTGAGTTGACTAAAAAGTTTGTCAGTTTATAAATAAAAATAAAAGACATTTTTCATTTTCACCAAGAACTTGATTGAACAATGTATTCACCATGTTGTTCCACAATCTTCTGCCACTTTTTCAGATAATTTCATAATTCCGCTTTTCCAAAACTTTTTATCTTTTTGAGCAAAGCACTATTTCTCATGCCTTTTATAGTCTTCCAGGGAATGGAAAATTTTCCATAAAGAGAATTTTATAAAGACCAAAATAAATGGACATCCAAAGGTACAGTGTCTGGTGAAAATGGCAGATGATTCAGAACTTCCAAGCCAAGCTGTATTAGTTTTTGCCTGTCATCAAAAAATGTGGTCTCATTATCCTGAAGGAAAATCATGTGTTTTCTGTTGTCTAATTCCAAATATTTTTTGTCAAGTGCTGCTTTCAGTTCATCTAATTGTGAGTGTTACTTTTTGGAATTAATTGCTTGACTTTCCAGAGGAGCTCATAATAGAAGGCTACTTAGCAGCAGCAGCAGCAACTCCACCATATACACAACATTACTTTCTCTAGATGAAGACCAGCCTTTGGTGTAAGCTGGTGGTGGTTCATTTTGCTTGCCCCATGATCTCTTCTATTCCACATTTTTAAACAGTATCCAATTTTCACCACATGTCAATTTGTTTTAAAAACAGATAATTTTTGCTATATTTAAATAGAGACTACCACATGGAAATTCAGTCAAGGTTATGTGGAACGCAAACATCAATGTGATAAATATAACCAACCTGGTGCAAATGATTTTCAGTGCTTGCTTTGAATATTTTGAGTATGTCAGCTATCTCCAGCATTGTATAACATTGATTGTTCTCAATTAATTTCTTGATTTGACCGCTATCAACTTCAACTGGTCTACCAAACTGTGGAGCATCACCCAGCAAGAAATCTCCAGCATGAAACTTTGTAAACCACTTTGACACATGCGATCAGCCACAGCACCTTCTCCACACACTGCACAAATCTTTGTGCTTCAGTTGTGTTTTTACTTTTCTTGAAATAATAAAGCATAATATGTGGGAAAAGTTGCTTTTTTCCATCTTCAATATTAAAATGATACACAAAAACTCACCAATTTTGACTTTTTAAATGCATGCTGATACAACAGCTGTCATAATACAATCTAACAAAATTGTTTCAATGAAGTTAAAGATAACTAAGCAGTACTAGAGACATGTTACAGGAAAAAAAAATAATAACAGACCTTTTGGCCTTGCTAACCAATACAAGAGTAGATACACCATCAGAATATGAATTTTTACTTAAAGTGATGCATATACATGGACATGATGAGGCACAGACACTCCAGAGACTTGAGAGGTTCCTGTGCTCAGTTGCTTAGTCATAGCCGATTCTTTGTAACCCCGTGGACTGCAGCCTGCCAGGCTTCTCTGTCCACGGCATTTCCTAGGCAAGAATAATGGAGTGGGTTGCCATTTCTTTCTCCAGGGAATCTTCTCGACCCAGGGATTGAACTCGTTTCTCTTGCATCTTCTGCATTGGCAGGTGCATTCTTTACCACTGGGCCGCCAGAGAAGCCCTTGAGAGATTCCTAAGAACAACCAATTCATTCAGTTCAGTTCAGTTGCTCAGTCGTGTCTGACTCTTTGTGACTCCAGAAACTGCAGCACTCCAGGCCTCCCTGTCCATCACCAACCCCCGGAGTTCACCCATACCCATGTCCATCGAGTCGGTGATGCCATCCAACCATCTCATCCTCTGTCGTCCCCTTCTCCTCTTTCCCTCAATCTTTCCCAGCATCAGGGTCTTTCAAATGAGTCAACTCTTCGCATGAGGTGGCCAAAGTATTGGAGTTTCAGCTTCAACATCAGATCTTCCAATGAACACCGAGGACTGATCTCCTTTAGGATGGATTGGTTGGATCTCCTTGCAGTCCAAGGGACTCTCAAGAGTCTTCTCCAACACCACAGTTCAGAAGCATCAGTTCTTCGGTGCTCAGCTTTCTTCACAGTCCAACTCTCACATCCATACATGACCACTGGAAAAACCATAGCCTTGACTAGACAGACCTTTGTTGACAAAGTAATGTCTCTGCTTTTCAATATGCTATCTAGGTTGGTCATAACTTTCCTTCCAAGCAGTAAGAGTCTTTTAATTTCATGGATGCATCACCATCTGCAGTGATTTTGGAGCCCCCCAAAAATAAAGTCTGACACTGTTTCCCCATCTATTTGCCATGAAGTGATGGGACTGAATGCCATGATCTTCGTTTTCTGAATGTTGAGCTTTAAGCCAACTTTTTCACTCTCCACTTTCACTTTTATCAAGTGGCTCTTTAGTTCTTCTTCACTTTCTGCCATAAGGGTGGTGTCATCTGCATATCTGAGGTTATTGATATTTCTCCTGGCAATCTTGATTCCGGCTTGTGCCCAGCTTGATCCCAGCCCAGCGTTTCTTATGATGTACTCTGCATATAAGTTAAATAAGCAGGGTGACAATATGCAGCCTCAACGTACTCATTTTCCTATTTGGAACCGGTCTGTTGTTCCATGTCCAGTTCTAACTGTTGCTTCCTGACATGCATATAGGTTTCTCAAGAGGCAGGTCAGGTGGTCTGATATTCCCATCTCTTTCAGAATTTTCCACAGTTTATTGTGATCCACACAGTCAAAGGCTTTGGCATAGTCATTAAAGCAGAAATAGATGTTTTTCTGGAACTCTCTTTCTTTTTTGATGATCCAGCAGATGTTGGCAATTTGACCTCTGGTTCCTTTGCCTTTTCTAGAACCAGCTTGAACATCAGGAAGTTCACGGTTCACATATTGCTGAAGCCTGTCTTGGAGAATTTTGAGCATACTTTACTAGCGTGTGAGATGAGTGCAATTGTTCGGTAGTTTGAGCATTCTTTAAATCAATATGAAATGTTAGTATCTCTTCTCTACTTATACCATATTAGGCAGACAACAGATGCATGCTTTCCTGCCTCTTTGGGAGAAAACCATTAAACTGGGATTTCAGGCAAAGGAATGGAAGAAAGAAAGAAAGAGGGAACAGGGAAGGCAGAGAGGACAGAAGGAGAAAGAGAGAAATGGAAGGAGGGAAGGAGAAAAGGCAGGAAGGAGAATGGGAAGATGAAAAGGAAATTAAAGGTGGCACCTGACTGTACAGAAAGAATCATATATAATATAGGAATTCAGACAAATAAGAGTTTGTATGAAGTGAATGAACAAATAAAGATTCCTAAAGAAGTGAGACTTGAGTTGCCCTAAAGGAAGAACGCATGGTAAAGAAAAGAATGTTTCCTGCCAAACAGGGACTTCTCTAGTAGTTCATTCTCTTCTGACTCGGCCAGATAATGAGAAGAGCAGATGCAGGCCTCTTTTATTTAAAGCATCCTAACTATTTAACTCCTGTCAGTGAACAGATAAATTATTTTGCCACTTATCCTCAATCTTCCAGTGGCTTTTGATACTGCAGAAAGGACATTTTTACTGCAGGCAAATTAATCTATTCCTTTAAAAAAAAATAGATTTCTATTGATATATTTAAAGTGTCTGTCAATCCTTCTGCAAACTGCCAAATCATGTGTTAAATTTAAAAATAGAGCTGAACACTTAAAACTCATCAGACTGTAATGATTGAGCTCAGACTGAAAAAGAAAGAAATATTAATGAATACAAAGCACGGGGCCTAACTAAGTTAACTAGATCCCTCCAATTTTGTGGAATCAGACAGACTGCAGACACTTTTTGGAACTGAAACCATTCATCCACTGATTTCCACTAAGAATACAATAATTGGAACACTATACAGTCAATAATAAAATTGTATCTTCTTAACAATTCTAAGGTAGAAAGAAATTACAAATAAGAAATTAAGTAAAAAATCTTTCCCTTCAATAGTGGTAGGGAAGTGGAATATGTATTTTAAAGAAACAGATGTTTTAATATTTCCAAGATCTTTTGAAATAAAATTTACTAAATTAGACTTCTGAACTATGTACTGTAAAAGTTTAACTTGAAACTTTTGACCATAAATTGGTCAATATTATAGTTCTTCTCTCTATCCCAATTCATTATAAAGTCACTCTTACCTCCCTACCTGGTTAATAAGTTACTAATATCCCTGGGCATAATTATCTATCACATAAACTTACATAGTTATTTAATACTAGATGCATATTTTTTAGTAAATCAGGTTGTCATTAGGCACAATATCCATCTGAATGGGATCTAAAACCTGGTAGTGTAAGAAAGGTGAATACCTATGAGACATATTACAAATCAAAACAAGATTCAGTAACCAAATCCTCAAAGATGATGCTGTGAAAGTGCTGCACTCAAAATGCCAGCAAATTTGGAAAACTCAGCAGTGGCCACTGAGGACTGGAAAAGGTCAGTTTTCATTCCAATCCCAAATAAAGGCAATGCCAAAAAATGTTCAAACTATCACACAATTGCACTCATCTCACACACTAATAAAGTAATGTTAAAATTTTGCAAGGAAGGAGTCTTCAACAGTACGTGAACCCAAAACTTCAGGTGTTCAAGCTGGATTTAGAAAAGGCAGAGGTCCCAGAATATTGGAAATAAAAGCAAAAATAAACAAATGGGACCTAATTAACCTTAAAAGCTTCTGCACATCAAAGGAAACTATTAGCAAGGTGAAAAGACAGCCTTCAGAATGGGAGAAGATAATAGCAAATGAAGCAACTGACAAACAACTAATCTCGAGAATATACAAGCAACTCCTACAGCTCAACTCCAGAAAAATAAATGACCCAATCAAAAAATGGGCCAAAGAACTAAATAGACATTTCTCCAAAGAAGACATAAAGATGGCTAACAAACACATGAAAAGATGCTCAACATCACTCATTATCAGAGAAATGCAAATCAAAACCACTATGAGGTACCATTTCACGCCAGTCAGAATGGCTGCAATCCAAAAGTCTACAAGTAATAAATGCTGGAGAGGGTGTGGAGAAAAGGGAACCCTCTTACACTGTTGGTGGGAATGCAAACTAGTGCAGCCACTATGGAGAACAGTGTGGAGATTCCTTAAAAAACTGGAAATAGACATGCCTTATGATCCAGCAATCCCACTGCTGGGCATACACACTGAGAAAACCAGAAGGGAAAGAGACACGAGTACCCCAATGTTCATCGCAGCACTGTTTATAATAGCCAGGACATGGAAGCAACCTAGATGTCCATCAGCAGATGAATGGATAAGAAAGCTGTGGTACATATACACAATGGAGTATTATTCAGCCATTAAAAAGAATACATTTGAATCAGTTCTAATGAGGTGGATGAAACTGGAGCCTATTATACAGAGTGAAGTAAGCCAGAAAGAAAAACACCAATACAGTATACTAACGCATATATATGGAATTTAGAAAGATGGTAACAATAACCCTGTGTACGAGACAGCAAAAGAGACACTGATGTATAGATCAGTCTTATGGACTCTGTGGGAGAGGGAGAGGGTGGGAAGATTTGGGAGAATGGCATTGAAACATGTAAATATCATGTATGAAATGAGTTGCCAGTCCAGGTTCGATGCACGATACTGGATGCTTGGGGCTGGTGCACTGGGACGACCCAGAGGGATGGAATGGGGAGGGAGGAGGGAGGAGGGTTCAGGATGGGGAACACATGTATACCTGTGGCGGATTCATTTTGATATTTGGCAAATCTAATACAGTTATGTAAAGTTTAAAAATAAAATAAAATTAAAAAAAAAAAAAAAAAAAAAAGAAAAGGCAGAGGAACCAGAGATCAAATTGCCTATATCCATTGGATCATAGAAAAAGCAAGAGAGTTCCAGAAAAACATATACTAACTTCTGCTTTACTGACTACACCAAAGACTTTTACTGTGTGCATCACAACAAACTGGAAGATTCTTAAAGAGATGGGCATACCAGACCACCTTTCCAGCCTCCTGAGATGTATGTATGAAGGTCAAGAAGCAACAGTCAAAACTGAATATAGAAATACGGACTGGTTACAAATGGGGAAAGCACTATGTCAAGGCTGTGTATTTTCACCCTGCTTATTTAACTTATATGCAGAGTACATCATGCGAAATCCAGGCTGGATTAAACACAAGCTGGAATCAAGACTGTCAGGAGAAATATCAATAACCTCAGATATGCAGATGACACCACTCTTATGGCATAAAGTGAAGAAGAACTAAAGAGCCTCTTGATGAAAATGAAAGAGGAGAGTGAAAAACCTGGCTTAAATCTCAACATTTAAAAAACTAAGATCATGGCATCCAGTCCCATTATTTCATTACTTCATGGCAAAGAGATGGGGAAAAAATTGAAATAGTGACACTGTGGATAGTGACTGCAGCCATGAAATTAAAACATGCTTGCTCTTTGGGAGAAAAGCTATGACAAATCTAGACACCATGTTAAAAAGCAGAGACATTACTTTGCCAACAAAGGTCCATCTAGTCAAAAATATGTTTTTTCCAGTAGTCATGTATGGATGTGAGAGTTGGACCATAAAGAAAGCTGCACACTGAAGAATTGATGCTTTTGAACTGTGGTGTTGGAGAAGACTCTTGAGAGTCCCTTGAACTGCAAGGAGACCCAACCAGTCAATCCTAAAGGAAATCAGTCCTGAATATTTTTTGGAAGGACTGATGCTGAAGCTGAAACTCCAATTGGCCACCTGATGCAAAGAACTGACTCATTGGAAAAGACCTGATGCTGGGAAAGATTGAAGGCAGGAGGAGAAGGGGGATGGTAAAGGATGAGATGATTGTATGGTATCACCAACTCGACGGAATGAGTTTGAGCTAGCTTGGGAGTTAGTGATGGAGAGGGAAGCCTGGCGTGCTGCAGTCCATGGGGTCACAAAGAGTTGGGCAGGACTGAGTGACTGAACTGAACTGAAGTTATATTATAAATTTTAAAAAGTAAGTGACAATACAAGTAGCTTTTTAAAATCATCTTGTGTAAGACTTTGAACACAATGTGTACTCATTAAACATGTGTTGAATGACAAACTATATCAACAAAGATAATAGTATATGATGATTTCCTCACTAAGTCACATCTGACACTTGTCACCCCATGGATAGTAGCCTGCCAGGCTCCTCTGTCCATGGGATTCTCCAGGCAAAAATACTGTAGTGGGTTGCCATTTCATTCTCCAGGGGGATCTTCCCAACTCAGGAATTGAACCCTGGTCTCCTGCATTGCAGGCAGATTCTTTAGCAAGTGAGTTACGAGGCAAGTCTGATAGTATAGAGGATATAAATTCATAAGTAAGCTAAAATAGCCAATGGAGGATTCATTAAGGAAAATTGCTTAGACTTAGGACAAACACCTTTATAATGTGTTGAATTTAGAAAGACAAAAAGGAATGGAATAAGCATCATAGACGGAAGAAGATAAACAAAATCTTAGACTTACACTGTTCAGTATCATAGCCACTAGTCACACATGGCTAATTCACTAGCCACATTTCAAATGCTCAGTAGCCATATGTGGCTAGTGGTGACCACAATGGACTGAGAAGATGTAGAACACATCCATCATCATAGACATCTCCAATGAATAGCATTGTCTTAGACTCTTGGAAAGGCATTGTGTGCATATATGTACATGAGTTTTTGTTCATCTGGTGAGTGTGTGTGTGTGTGTATGTTTAGAGGGTGGAAAGTTTGGCCAATTGACTTTCTATAAATCCATTTTCTTACCTATAAAATGAGGAAGGACACAATATAAACTACATTTCTCCAATTCTAAAATTATGTGTCTACATAGTAAAGTCAGTAATGCAACTGGTTTGTATATAGGAAAGTGAAAGAGAAATTTTAGAAAGAGATAATAGAGAAGACTTACAAGAGTTTATTCCCATTCTGTGAGTGATAGTGAGCCACTTCAATTCAGTTCAGTTCAGTTCAGCCACTAAATCATGTCCGACTCTTTGAGACCCCATGGACTGCAGCACATCGGGCTTCCACGTTCATCACCAACTCCTGGAGTTTACTCAAACTCATGTCTATTGAGTCGGTGATGCCATCCAACCATCTTATCCTCTGTCATCCCCTTCTCCTCCTGCCTGCCATCTTTCCCAGTATCAGGTCTTTTCCAATGAATTGGATCTTCTCATCAGGTGGCCAAAGTTTTGGAGCTTCAGCTTCAGCATCAGTTCTTCCAATGGATATTCAGGACTGATTTTCTTTAAGATTGACTGGTTGGGTCTCCTGGCAGTCCAAGGGACTCTCAAGAGTCTTCTCCAACACCACAGTTCAAAAGCATCAATTCTTCAGTGCTCAGCTTTCTTTATAGTCCAATTCTCACATCCACACATGACTACTGGAAGAATCATGGCTTTGACTAGATGGACCTTTGTTGGCAAAGTAATGTCTCTGCTTTTTAATATGCTGTCTGGTTTGGACATAACTTTTCTTCCAAGGAGCAAACATTTTTTAATTTCATGACTGCAGTCAACATCTGCAGTGATTTTGGAGCCCAAGAAAATAAAGTCTGTCACTGTGAGCCACTAGCAACCTTTGAAGAAGAAACTGTTGTAGTCAGTGTTACTGTCATCTGTATTTTGAAATTTCCCTCTCATTTATGTCACACTTTTCTCCCATTTCTCAGCTATTATTAGTAAATCACATCTCCTTCCTTTTTTGTAATTTCCATATGTATCAGTGGAATCTTCTTGGAAGCTGATAGGCTTAGGAGTACAAATTATTTTATTATGAAACTAACTCTCTGGAATTTTTTTTTTTTTTAAGTGAGGAGAGAAGAAAATTAGGCAGGGGAAGTCTTAGCCTCTGTAGAGAACTGAAACCATTGACAGAAGAAAGTAAAGAATGTAGGATTGGGCAGGGAGAGACTCAGATGATGACATAGATCTAACAAATCCTCAACTATACTGATGGGAAGCTGAGAACCAAGATGGCCCATTAGAGGAGTCCTTCACTGGGGAAAAATAGCAAGGCACTAGGACCCTTGCTGGAAGCCCCCAGTAGTGGATATAATCAGTTGCAATAGTTGCACTGAGAAAAATAGCTATATGATTTGGGTAGAAATGAAAGAGGTTTCTTTTATACTGCATATTCTTTCATATTTTTTGAATTTTGTATCATATACATGTATTAGCCTATGTCAATAACTTCAAGGAATTGCTTTCTGAGATACCACCATTTATGTAACAAATCCAATATTTTGGGCATCAGGTTTTAATATATTGTACTTAAAACAATTTTGCAGAAATATTCTTGCATTTATATCATTTAGCACAAGTGCTGGTATATCTGTGGAATAAACACCAAGAAATTCCATTCTGGCTTAAATGGAATGTGACTTTTCACTAAATTACATTCCACAAATATCTTCCATAAATGCCCTATGCCATTCATAATGGAATGAGGGTGCTTTATCTTCATAATAATTAATATTCTGGACTATTTATATTTTTTTAGTTTTTTTAATCTATTAGATGGAAAATTGTAACCGTTATAGCTTTATTTTTACTTTCCTTATTTTAATGAGGTTGAGCATATTTGTTAAAAAGCTCTTTCTTTCTTTATAAAATATGTATTGGTCTGTTTTCCCATTTTTTTCTATTTATTACTAGATTTTTTCTTATTAATCTATAGATGCTCTTTATATATTAAGTAATATGCCTTTTCATCTATCATATAAATTGAATTTTCTAATTAGCTTATCTTTTTCCTTACAAATATCTTATGTTTTTATATAGAATTCCATTTTGTTCTATTATGTTGACTACATAGATATGTTCCTGATAAAAACTTTGGGAGTGATAGATATGCTTATTATCTTGATTATTTATATATACACATATGTCAACCATATCAAATTATATACTTTAAATATGTGTTTATTATATATCATTATATCTCAATAAAATTATTTTAAAAATTGGTCTTATACATTTTTTCTTCCACTGCATATTCTAACTTGGCGTTATACATATTCTTGATCAAACATATAAGAATTGTTAGTTCCTGTATATTATTTGTCATTCAGCCATCTTATTAAGTTCTCTTGCCTGTTAAAAATAAATTTTCAGTTCTTTAGTATTCCAGGTAAAACTTAGCTTTCTGCAATTTTTATGTCCCCTTCTAACTATTAATCTCTCTCTTATCTTCACATTCATAATGCACCAATACTTACCCCTAAGAATTGGATTGAGAAACAGACAAAGGAAGGTTGCCCGTTCAGGCGTAGAGCGGGTTCGGTTCTCTAGGTGAGGCGGTGGCAGCTAACTGAAGACAGGGCTCATTGATTGTGACCTCATGTGAGTGGGAGAATGTCAGTGATCTTGGTCGGGCTCAGAACAAACATACCTTAAGTAAAAGCAATGAGAAGAGATCAAAAGACACTAGGAAAAAAAGGGGTGTTAGAATGTTAGTCCAAGGCAGAATGGAAGAATCCCAAACTCTAAGCTCAGTTGAGTCAGCTAGGTAATACTAAACATAGGAAGAGAGCTATGGAGAATTAAAAAGCGCCACCCAATTCATAGTTTTAAAGCATTCACCTGTGAAAAGAAGACACCTCTAATAGTTAGCAGCTGAGGTCAGAACTAGACATAAACGAGCAATAAATCTGGTCAGAATTTATTACTACACACTCATCTGATTAGCAGACATTTATTAAGCAAGAAGTATGTCAAGCACTGGTAATATAATGTTAAATAAGACCCAACCCCTAATTAGAAATAGTTTGTAATCTACTTAGAGGACAAAACATCTGTTTGAGAAAGTAAAGTGAGACTCCCAAATGAGATTTTATGTAACAGGGGCATGGTCAAACAGAGCATAGAATCAAAGAGTAGGTGTGAGACCCACTTCACCAGTGCTTCCCTGTGATGACATGGTCCTGAAACAAAGCATAGGAGTTCCCTATCCAGCTTGTTTTGCTACAGAAAAATGCTGAGCAATGAACATTTTGATCCACTAAATATCTAAGCCCAACTGGAAATGTAACGGGAATATAAAACTGTCTTTTTCACAGTTTCACTTATAGCCAGCTCCATGTCCCCTTACAAATGTGAATATCAAGAATGTGAGATATTTTTCCTTTGACACTCTCCAGAATCCAACCGTGGCAAGAATTTGTTGGTATGTTATATATTTATATTTCTGAATAAGATGCAGAATCAAAATTCAGCATGGTTTGAGGGGAGTAGGAATAAGTGGGATCTGGCTTTCTCTGATTCTTTCCATCCCTCTCTGTCTTGGGTCTCCCGTGATATGAGGAATGCTTCTGGAACCATCCCACTGAGAACAGAGACCCAGAAAAACAGTGAGATGTCACTGCCTTTCTGCTCAGTATCTGGGGTTGTGAGAAGGAGTGTGTAAACTCAACATTGTTCAAAATAGAGGAGCATCTGTTAAGGGCCACTATCAAGTCTTTCAGACACCCAAGAATTGGAAAATTCCTGAAGACTGTGAGTCTGTTCTCCAAAAAGTCACATCCTATAGAGAAACAACCAGCCTGGATACTGCTGTAGGCCAGATCAGACATGAATCCACCCCTTTCCCCATACCTTGCCCTTTGAAATTCAGTAAAAGACTCAAACTCGAACCCTTCAGTGTCGACACCAACTCCATGTGTCTGGCCCATTTCCTCCCTTGAAAAGTGAATAAAAACTTTCTTTTCTTCTTCTGTGAATACTTTCACAACCTATGTCATGTCACCTAACAAAGTGAATCTGTCTAGAGACTTATTTTGTCTTTGGAATAGCCCAATGCACACGCAATCAGTGGTCTCTTCAGTAATCTCAGAAGAAATTAAGAAAATATAACTCTTGTTCCCTCCTCTGTCTCATGTCCTCATGGATTTAGAGCAAACTTTCTACTCTTGCCCTCCACTATGGTAAAGTATTGACAACTCGTCTGCCCTCTGCCAGCTCGTCACTTTGATTTGGGGCAAGGGAGCAGGCATTATAAGGACAGGTAAAAACAGAGCATGGCCCATTAGCATTTCCAGTCTACCACATCAAGGATCTCAGCGTTTTCAATATATATTTAAAATAACGGAGTGAGACAAGCTGCTGCCTTCCCTCAAAATTGCCAACGTATGCTCCAAGATCTCCTGCATTTTGCATTGTGTCAGTCCGTGTCAGAGGTTTCAGGAAAGGTAATATAGAAGATGAATGAAAGTCTATCATTGCAGTGCCAAGATGAAAAAGTGACAGCTCATAATGAAAAGAAAAATAGTTTCCATTTTGGGCCTCTGTAAGTAAGAAAGTGACAGAGTCTTGGGAACTGTGAGCCTGAAAAATGGTCCTTTTGACAGACATGCCTATAAGTGAGAGGGCCCCGGATATAATACCACCTATAATAGAGGGAATAATGATTATTTTAGGCATTGCATGATTTTGAATAAATCCTTGACTACTCCCCAGAAAATGGAGTTGAAAGGAATCTGGGAAGAGTGGTGGGTTAATTTAAGCAATAAATGACCACATTTTTTCAGTCTTTTAAGTCTTAGTTGGTTAAATTTATTTCTGTCAGAAATAACCAAAAGCCAATGGTATTAATAAAAAGAATTTTGCCTCAGCGATGAGAGGAAAAAATGTCACTCTAGAATCTTCCCTCAGGATTTTGTTTCCTTGTGACCAAATCTTTTGGAATTAAATTCTAGATTGGCTATAGTAATTCAGTGTTTGTAAACTAATTGAAGTCTAAATTCAAGTTGATACAGCAAAGTAAAATACTGATTTTTTTTTTAATTAATAAAAATTTCAAGATGCCTGGAATTACCCAACAAGCTACTTTCATTTTTCAATAGCTACTACTCCTTAGATGCGGCCTCGTGTGTTAGCCCATTTGTAGTGTTTAAAATCACTTACTCTGTATAATTTCTTCATCCACTTGACACAAACATGACCAGAAACACACTATCAACTCATTTAACAAATGCTAGCTTGGTAGTGCTTTCCTTGTGTATTTGCTCTGCTGAAACACATGTTAGTGTATTGATTTTCTTAAACTCAGCTATACAAAATCCATCTAGGAATTGAGGCTCCTAGAGTTTCCACTCTGGGTTTCGACCGTAAGCTAAAAGAAAAAAATTGATGACTAAAAGCAGTGATTGCTGCCCATTAAGAGCTGAATTATAGAGCTAAAGAGAGAATACAGAATTACTTATCACAGTCAGAGCTGGAAGGGGCATAGAGGTGTGGACTCTGCTCAGCACTCCTAGTGGCAGGGAGCTGGGTGCTCCCCACATGCCAGTTCCATTTTAGAGCAGATCTAATTATCAAATGAACTTGCTGATTCTATATCAACATCAATCTTCCTTTGATAGGCATTCTTTGGTCCTGTCTGACCTCTGGAAATACAAGGAAAGGCTCTATCCTTCCTTCAAATGATAGCCCAGCACCTGTCTATAACTAGCTACTTGGTTTCCATTGTACGACCCTCTTCCCAATCTTTTCCCCAAAGGAAAAACATCACCAAGAAGAGCCATGAGGCAACAGGACTCAGGAATGGAATGCAGAGCCCATCTGCCTCCAGGATGGTCTCCCAATACTCTGTTCCCTGTGGCCCTTATCTTCCTACAGTGACCACGTGCTTATTCTCTTATAGTTTTTGTGATCGAGCCAATCATTTTACCTTTTGAGCTTCTTCTGTAGAATGGAAGCAGATAGTTTATATTTGGTCCAGTTTTTATGAAATGCAGTCAATATATAAAAAGTTCCTAGAATATAGTAGGTATTCAATAAGAAATAGTCCCCGTTTACCCAAAGCTTAAGGTTGAGTTTGTTACTGTTGTTCCTTGAATAAATGTCACATAATAGTTAACTCTGAAAATATGAAAGCCAAGGAAAAACAAGAGTGTACAAGCTGGATTCTTTGCTTTCTTTAATTTTTAAACACATCGTCCCTAAGTTATAGTAGTGCTGGGTGCTGTAACAGTGCCTGGGGCAATCACTGCCACCTGCCGTTCCAAAGAATAATCCTGAGCAAAAACCAAAATAGCAAAGATAATGAACAGCACTGGAGAAAGTACATTTTGGTACATTCAGTTTTGGAAAAATAAAGCCTAAAATTCTGGGTGAGTACAAAGAAGCTGATCCTGTGCTGAGACTCATTAGTCAGAGACAATCTGTCCAACAAAGTGAAGCAGCTTCTGCTCTCAAAATGAAAACCTGGAATGGACAAAGGCAAGGAAAGATTGCATTGTGCTGGGAACAATGCAACTCTGAAAAGATGGTGAAGAGATGCCCTGAGAGATCTTCCATACTCGTTCAGCAAGGACAAACCTTACAAAGAGAGCTAGCGTTTCACGGGATGCTGGGAATAAGGAGAATTTCCTGAATGGAGTTTACTGCTAATCAATGGGTGCACTGTGTGCATTCTTGAGCTCAATATGCAAACAATTCCGGGACAGAACAGGGGACAAGAATATTTCTCCAGTGCTCCATTTTTTACTTCACACTCTCCTGTCTGCTTCCTGTTGGTTTGCTGAGCTTCAGTCCTGTAGATATAGCTCCTGTCTTCCCCGTGACCCACTTTGTTCTCATTGTTTAGAAATGAGACCCACCTCACCACCATAACCAAATAACACATACACTTAGTCTTTTTTTGTTTTCCTAAATGAGAGATATGGGGAAAAAAAGAAAAAAAATACCATAAAAAACAGTTGTGTTAAGGAAAAGATGATGTCAGACTGGGGAGAGGGATGTGACTTGAATTGAAGCTTAAAGTAAGGCTCTGACATAGATAAGCAAAGAGAAGGAAGCAATTCCTTACATTCCTACTACAGCAATCTGCCCACAGAAGGAAAGTTCCTTTATCGATTCAGTCAAGATAGACTCCATATTTAGCAGCCTTTCAGTGTAGTGGATCATATCTGGTGGAGGCTTTCAAGGTCATATAGAATATCCAGAATCACTTTTGGGGCTGCCATATTTCCAACCTTAATCAAACATATGGATTTGAAAGTGTATATGGGCTTAAATGGCAAAATGGAAAAATCATGGACTTCATCAATGAAAATCTATATCACCAAGGTATAACAGGTGTGCCAATTATTAACTAATTTCTTCTTGACTTCAAGCACATATTTTTACTCTATTTTATGATACTGGAAGCCTTTGACTGTGTAGATCACAACAAATAGTGGAAAATTCTTAAAGAGATGGGAATACCAGACCACCTTACCTTCCTTCTGAGAAATCTGTATGCAGGTCAAGAAGCAAGAGTTAGAACCAGACATAGAACAAGGAACTGGTTCCAAATTGGGAAAGAAGTACATCAAGGCTATATGTTGTCACCCTGTTTATTTAACTTATATTCAGAGCACATCATGAGAAATACCAGGCTGGATGAAGCACAAAATGTAATCAAGATTGCCAGGAGAAATATCAACAACCTCAGACATGCAGATGACACCATCCTTATGGCAGAAAGCGAAGAGGAACTAAAAAGCCTCTTGATGAAAGTAAAAGAGGAGAGTGAAAAAGCTGGCTTAAAACTCAACATTCAAACATCAAAGATCATGGCCTCTGGTGCCACCACTTCATGGCAAATAGATGGGGAAACAATGGAAACAGTGAAAGACTTTGTTTTCTTGGGCTCCAAAATCAGTGAAGATGGTGACTATAGCCATGAAATTTAAAGACATTTGCTCCTTGGAAGAAAAGCTATGACAAACCTAGACAGCATATTAAAAAGCAGAGACACTACTTCACTGCCAAGGTCTGTCTAATCAAAACTATGGTTTTCCCAGTAGTTATTTATGGATGTGAGAGTTGGACCATAAAGAAAGCTGAACGTCAAAGAATTGATGCTTTTGAACTGTGGTGTTGGAGAAGACTCTTGAGAGTTCCTTGGACTACAAGGAGATCAAACCAGTCAATCCTAAAGAAAATCAGTCCTGAATATTCTTTGGAAGGACTGATGCTGTATTTTGTCCACCTGATGCTGTACTTTGGCCACCTGATGCAAAGAACTGACTCATTAGAAAAGACCCTGATGCTGGGAAAGATTGAAAACTGAAGGAAAAGGGGACTACAGAGGATAAGATGGTTGGATGGCATTGTCAACTCAATGGACATGAGTTTAAGCAAGCTCTGGGAAATGGTGAAGGACAGGGAAGCCTGGCGTGCTGCAGTCCATGGGGTCACAAAGAGTCATCCATGGCTTAGTGACTTAACTGAACTGAATAATACTACATGGGCATGACAGCACACTCCAGTATTCTTGCCTGGAGAATCCCATGGAGACAGAGGAGCCTAGCAGGCTATAGTCCATAGGGTCACACAGAGTCAGACACGACTGAAGTGATTTAACACACATGCACAATGATTCTAGAGCTGGGATATTTGCGCCTTCAGCTGAGCATGAGGGACTGGATCTTAGATTCAAGGGCCCTCCTCTATGCTTCTGAATTCCTTCTTGCTTACTTTTTTTCAATCTTTGGCTGTAGCTATTTTCTGTACTGCTACTTTTGTTACCCCTAAGCTCTTGTTTATCTCTTTTAGTAGTTAACTTGGTATCAACTATTCACACACACCTTAATAATATGTATCGTGCATTTGAAAGTTGCTGGGAGTAGATCCTAAAAGATCTCATCACAAGGAAAAAACAATTAACTATGTGAGTTGATGGATTTTAACTAAACATACTGAGATACTGGTTTAGCATTATATATGTGCATCACAGCATCATTCTGTACACCTTAAATTTATACAATGTAATATGTCAATTATAGCTCAGTAAAACTGGATAAAAATACCCAGTTCAAAATAATTGAAATGGTTTCTGTCTCCTAACTGGGTCCCTGAGACTAATAAGCAAGACTTATTTTTCCTTAGGGGAGAGCAAATTTCCTTTAATCTGCAAGATAGTGATAGACACAGAGGCAGAAGCAGAGATGGAGATGGAGCTTGAGATACCTTTAGTCATTAGTCTAGTCTTCTGAACCCTTTAGGCAGCTTTTATCAACTTCCATTATAGATAATGTGTTAATGATTCTTGCTGTGCTATCAACTAACCTGTTTGCTCTCAGATCCATTCCCTGCCCTTACGCCTCTTTGCTTTGTATTATGGAGTTTGACTTCCAGTTTTTGCCAAATGGTTTGTGGTTAAGTTCAGCCAGTGGTGGGAAATTGGAGAGTAGGAAATTGGGAGAAGCATCCTTTCTCTCTTATTATGTCAAGCATCTTGAGCAGTGCTGCCTATTCCTTTATGATTGATTCTCTCAAAATTGCAATTCTTTCCAAGCAGTTTTGGCCCCCAGACTCTATTAACACATTATTTTCTTTGATCTCTCCAATCCTGGAGTAATGGGATCTTCCTACAGTTGCTCATAGGGCTTTCCAGGTGGCACTTGTTCAGTTGTGTCCAACTCTTTGAGACCCCATAGGCTGCAGCACACAAGGCTTCCCTATCTCCTTCACTAGCCCTGGAGTTTGATGTTCCTTCACTATCTCCTTGAGTTTGCTCACATTCATGTCCATTGAGTCAATGATGCCATCCAACCATCTCATCCCCTGTTGACCTCTTCTTCTCCTGCCTTCAATCTTTGTCAGCATCAGGGTCTTTTCCAATGAGACGGCTCTTCATATCAGGTGGCCAAAATATTGGAGCTTCAGCTTCAGTATCAGTCCCTCCAATGAATATTCAGGGTTGATTTTCTTTAGGATTGACTGGTTTGATTTCCTCTCATTCCAAGGGACTCTCAAGAGTCTTCTCCAGCACCACAGTTTAAGAGAGTTGTTTCTCCAGCACTCAGCCTTCTTTATGGTCCAACTCTCACATCCATACATGACTCCTGGAAAAACCATAGCTTTGATTAAACGGAACTTTGTCAGCAAAGTGATGTCTCTGCTTTTTAATACATTGTCTAGGTCTGTCATAGCTTTTCTTCCAAGGAACAAGTGTCTTTTAATTTTGTGACTGCAGTCACCATCCACCGTGATTTTGGAGCCCAAGAAAATAAATTCTGTCACTGTTTCCATTTCCTCCCCACCCCCCCGCCCCCATCTATTTGCCATGAAGTGGTGGAACCAGATGCCATGATGTTAGATTTTTGAATGTTGAGTTTTAGGCCAGCTTATTCACTCTCCTCGTTCACCTTCATCAAGAGGCTCTTTAGTTCCTCTTCACTTTCTGCCATAAGGGTGGTGTCGTCTGCATATCTGAGGTTGTTGATATTTCTCCTGGCAATCTTGATTCCAGTTTGTGATTCATCCAGCCCGGCATTTCCCATGATGCGCTCTGCAGAGAAGTTAAATTACCAGAAAGACAATATACAGCCTTGATGTTCTTCTTTCCCAATTTTGAACCAGTTCGTTGTTCCATGTCCGGTTCTAACTATTCCTTTTTGACCTGCAGATGGCGCTAGTGGTACAGAACTGCCTTCCAATGCGGGAGACAGAAGGGAGTTGTATCTAGCGATCAGCAAGATCCCCTGGAGAAGGGAATAGCAACCCACTCCAGTATTCTTGCTTGGAGAATCCCATGGAAATATGAACCTTACGGGACACAGTCCAAAGGGTCACAGAGAGTCGGACATGACTGAAGCGACTTAGCACAGCTGCTAATACCTGGCTTTGGAATTTTTTCAAGATCTTTTTAACTAGCTGCTCAAAATGATTTTCTACAATTGAACAACCTTGTGGTAGCTGTTTTACTGATTAGATTCAGATACACCTAAAATGTACCTCTCACAAGTGCATGCGTGTATGCTAAGTCGCTTCAGTTGTGTCCAACTCTGTGTGGCCCCATGGACTGTGGCCAGCCAGGCTCCTCTGTCCACGGTATTCTCCAGACAAGATTACTGGAGTGGGCCGCCATGCCCTCCTCCAGGGATCTTCCAGACCCAAGGATCAAAACCACACCTATTCTGTCTCTTATATTAGCAGGCAGGTTGTTTACCACTAGCACTACCTGGGAAGCCCTCCTCTCACATAACCTTCCTTAATTCATATAGCTGAATGCTCTCTAATATCATCAAATACATTCTATTTCTTCCTTAATTTTCCTTGACAGTATCATGGCTGCTTCAGAAGGAATGTCACTTAATTCTTCATTGAGTACATGCCTCCTGTGGGTTTTCTGTCACCTTCTTCCTAATTATTTTTAAAAAGTCATGAAAATGAGGAAGTAGTAAGTCCAATCAGCCTTTCTTCCCCATTTGATGTGAAAATAAGAACAGGAGGACCTGAAAAAGAAATAGGATAACAGAAGAGAGAGGACAATAACAACAGTTTCTATTAATTGAATATTGTTAACACATTGCTGTTTAGTCATTAAGTCATGTCCAATCCTTTTGTGACTTCATGAACTATAGTCCACCAGGCTCTTCTTTTCATGGGATTACCCAGGCAAGAATATGGAGTAGGTTGCCATTTTTTCCTCCAGGGGATCTTCAAAACCCAGTGATTGAACCTTCATCTCCTACATTTGCAATTGAAATCTTTACCATTGAGACACCTGGGAAGCCCATTATTAACATATATTTTTTCTTGAATTCTCAAAATAGTCCATGAGTTGTATATAATATGTATCCCTATTTTAATAACAGATTAAATAGCTAAGGGTCAGAGAAGTTAAACAACTTGTTCAAAGTCACTCACCGAGCCACTGTGATAGGCCTGGGATTTGAATGCAAGTTTGTCCAAACTGGAAAGATATGCCCATCTGAATGCAGAGTTTCAAAGAATAGCAAGGAGAGATAAGAAAGTCTTCTTTAGTGAACAATACAAAGAAATAGAGGAAAACAAAAGAATGAGAGTGACTAGAGATCTCTTCAAGAAAATTAGAGATACCAGGGAAACATTTCATGAATGGTGGTTACAATAAAGGACAGAAATGTTAAGGAACTAACAGAAGCAAAAGATATTAAGAGGAGGTGGCAAGAATACAGAGAAGAACTATACAAAAAACAGCTTAATGACACAGATAACCACGATGGTATGATCACTCATCTAGAGCCAGACATCCTAGAATGCAAAGTCAAGTGCATTAGGAAGCATCACTACAAAAAATGTTAGTGGAGGGGATGGAATTCCAGCTGAGCTATTTCAAATCCTTAAAGATGATGCTGTTAAAATGCTGCACTCAATATGCACTCAGCAGTGGCCATAGGACTGGAAACAATTTTCATTTCAATCCCAAAGAAAGGCAGCACCAACGAACATTCAAACTACTGCACAACTGCACTCATTTAACAAGCTAGCAAAGTAATACTCAAAATCTCTAAGCTAGGCTTCAGCAGTATATGAACTGAGAACTCCCAAATGTTCAAACTGGATTTAGAAAAGGCAGAGGAAACATAAATCATATTGCCAAATTCCGTTGGATCATAGAAATAGCAAGAGAATTCCAGAAAAACATCCACTTGTGTTTCATTGACTATGCTAAAATCTTGGATTGTGTGGATCACAACAAACTGTGGAAAATTCTTAAAGAGATGGGAATACACAACAACTCTACCTGACTCCCAAGAAACATGTGTGCAGGTCAAGGAGCAACAGTTAGAACTGTACAGGGAACAATGGACTGGTTCCAAATTGGGAAAGGAGTACGTCAGGCTGTATAATGCCATCCTGCTTATTTAAATTATATGCAGATTGAAAGTGAAAGTGAAAGTTGCTCAGTTGTGTTTGACTCTTTGTGACCCCATGGACTATACAGTCCATGGAATTCTCTAGGCCAGAATACTGGAGTGGGCAGCTGTTCTCTTCTCCAGGGGATCTTTCCGACCCAGGGATTGAACTCATGTCTCCCACACTGCAAGAAAATTCTTTACCAGCTGACTCACTAACGAAGCCCCATATGCAGAGTACATAATGTGAAATGCTGGGCTGGATGAAGCACACACTGGAATCAAGATTGCTGGGAGAAATATCAGCAACCGCAGATATGCAGATGACACCACCCTTATGGCAGAAAGTGAAGAGGAATTATGGAGCCTCTTGATGAAGGTGAAAGAGGAGACTGAAAAAGTTGTCTTAAAACTCAACATGCAAAAAACTCATGGCATCCGTTCAAAAAACATTCTTGGCATCCAGTCCCATCACTTTCTGGCAAATAGATGAGGAAACAATGGAAACAGTGAAAGACTTTATTCCTTGGGGCTCCAAATCCCTGCAGATGATGACTGCAGCTGTGAAATTAAAAGATGCTTGCTCCTTGGAAGAAAAGTTATGACCAACCTAGACAGCATATTAAAAAACAGAGACACTACTTTGCTGACAGAGTTCCAAATAGTCAAAGCTATGGTTTTTCCAGTGGTCATGTATGGATGTGAGAGTTGGGCCATAAAGAAGGCTGAGCATCGAAGAATTGATAGTTTTGAACTATGATGTTGGAGAAGACTCTTGAGACTCCCTTGGACTGCACAGAGATCAAATCACTAAATTCTAAAGGAAATCAGTTCTGAATATTCACTGGAAGGACTGATGCTGAAGCTGAAGCTCCAGTACTTTGGCCACCTGATGCGAAGAACTGACTCATTAGAAAAGACCCTGATGCTAGGAAAGATTGAGGACAGGGGGAGAAGGGGATGACAGAGGGCAAGATAGTTGGATGGCATCACCAACTCAATGGCTATGAGTTTGAGCAAACTCTGAGAGATGGTGAAGGACAGGGAAGCCCGGCATGCAGTATATGAAGAGTCAGAGACTACTGAGCAACTGAACAACAACAAAGAGCCCAGTTGATATATTTTGATGCGGGGCAGGAGAAGGAAAGCCTGAGGTTGAGCTAGAACACCATAATGAAGACCTTAGGGGTCATTATAAAAGCCCAAAGAATGCGAAAATAAGATTTGGAAAGTAGAGTCCTGAAGCAGAGTAGCAAAGGCTGAAAGCAAAGCCTACCTCAGTTGGATCATCCAGACGGAAGTTTGGGAGAGGGGCGCACAGGCAACAATCATACAGAAAACAGTGTGAAGGGGAGACGTGGCCACATGTGAGAAATGAGCTTAACTCCACAATTCCATCCACAAGGCCAAGGTGTCTTTTTAGAATATGCCATCCCTCTAATAGGCAAGCAACTGCTTTGGTACCCTGGTGGAGAGGAGCCTTCAGTTTTGGGTATCTTATTAAGATGTCAACAGACCTTGGAGAGCTCATAGAGGAGCAGGGAGATGATTACAGGGGCTGGAGGGATTGATTTATGAGCAAGATGGAAAGACTAGTGCTGTTACTGCTTGGATAAATGATAGCTAAGGGAGGCATAATGATCTCTATAAATATTTGTAGGCGGAAGCAGTAAGAAGAGAAGGGACTCTTGTGCTACTGATAGAATACAGTGCCCTTTGCTTCCCTTTGCTGAATTGCCAGGAAAAATTTTCTGAAGGGTGCCCTTCAACACCCTCTGCCCAACTCAGGAATGAATTGGAGAGGCCCTGGTAGAAACTGTGGGCTCTGGGACATCCTGGGCTCATCTCTCACTAGACTCCTCTGCACTATTCAGGTTGATTCACGGAGTCTCTGTTCATACTTTCCTCTTATATTGGAAGACAACCCTCAGCCCCAGTTGGTGTCTCCCCATTCTATGTCCACAGTTAATGAAGTCAGTGCCTCCTGTAGCCCAGGCACTGAGCTGGCTCAGGGTGAGGATACAAAGGCAAGGAGACAGTCATTGTCTTCAGGCTGATGGTTAACTGAAAAATCAGTCAAGCAAACACATAAGAAAGTACGAAATGATGAGTGAGATAATAAACAGTGATCCGGTGTCCTCAAGCAATAAAGAGAGGAAGTTCCTGATTCAGACTGTGACCCTGGGGGTGACAGTTCCTGAAATGTGACCATGTGTCATGAAAACAGCAATGGTCAAGAACCCCCTTCCTCCCCCACCCCACTTTTCTGTGTTCTGGGAAGTGGTTTACCATGGAGAAGCATGATGCTCTCCTGGCTTAGATACGATGGGTCAGTTCACTCTTTATCACAACTCCCTGTAAGACCTCACGTGAGTCACTTCTTTACCTGTGACAAAGTCAGATTCAAATCTTGCCTCTTTTACCTGAACCTGCTGAAAAAGACTTTCCAACTCCCCATCTTTTGTTCATGAATTCATAGCTGAAATTAGAAATTATCCTCCCAAAATTAGTTAGATACATTTCCTGTTCAGTTGACTTGAACTTCTGATTTCAAAAACAATCTCAACAGTAAAATCATCCCATCTGGAATTTGTCCACCCTTTTTTTCTCAAAGTCTAAGACAAAGCCTCTGCTGAGATGCCTCCATCTTCAGGCCTGACATGTTCTCCCTATTACAATAGCCTGAATGAAATAAGTTGCCTTAAATTTGGTATCTTATCTTAAAGAATGAATCAGAGTTAAGGAAAAGGGAAGAGGGAGAGTATGCCGAAAGGACTTCCATGGAAAGAAAATGCATTGTACTCAGGTCTGAAGCAAAAAGACAGAAAAAATATATAGTAGAACTGCCATAGCTGAGGGGCCATGTCTGGGAGTGGGGTGAGAAATTCAATGAGAAAAGCATCATTTATTAAAAGACATGCCCCTAGCCTAGTGTCTGTTCTGATTCAGATTCCTTGCTGTAAAAACGGATGAAAAGATAATAACTGTCTCATGAAGGAGGTCACATCAGCAAGCTCCTGGCACCTGGAAGATGCTTAGTAACTAAACAGTATCCTTAGGGCAGACTTTTGCATGTGGTGGGTAGACAAGAAATATTTCTTAAATGGTTGGTAGGCAAAGATTCCCATATCACCTGCTACACTCAAGTGAATTAGCTCAGCCAACTTGGCTGCATGTGGATTATAAGCCAGCACAAACTAACCTTGAAGCCCTAGAGTCTGCTGTGAGAGTCCCAGCCTGGCTTAGGACACGCCACTGTAGTTCAAGATTCTCAGAATGCAAATAGAAGCAGACCATATTTTCCTCCAGAGCATAAATTCACCTATGTTTTCAGAGCAGTTGGCCATACTCTGTACTCTAACACTGGTGAGGTCAGTCCAGTGTGAGACTTGCAGGGCTCACTGTGGAGCTCTATGGAGCCCTGTGAAGTTGCAGGACACTGTGTGTGTGGTCATCTTGACCGTGCATCAGAGCCAGCCCCAGCCCTGGCACGGCCACTTGTGGCAGCAGCAGTTAGTATGGACAATTGGTTAGGAGGGATAAAAGCAGATTTCCCAAACCAACTGTATTCAATGCAACATATTTTTCATATGTTTAATGGAACAGAAATTTTTATTTTAACCGACATTTATGGGCATTACTACTGTTCTGCAAAGGAAGCAGAAACCTGGTGGGGAGAGATAGCAGGTAGAGGAATCATATTATTTTTATCATAAGATTAGGGCCCTCTGTGTGTTCCTCCCCCAAGGCTGCTTTCTCTCCCTCCTAGCCTAGAGAAACAAGAGATTGTATATGGAGGATCCGGCTGTACAAAGGCCTGGCTCAGTTAACCCTTCCTCTGTGGCAATCCGGGCATCAGAGATCCCATTATTTAAGGCTAATGTATTGTTTTTCTACTGCCTGGCTCTGGGAGATCCAGATTCTTGGCGCCACAGACTCAAGCATCAGCCAAAGCAATAAAAAGGAGACAATTCTTCATTATCATCCCTGGAAGCTACACAGTGACGATGAGGGAACTGTGGTTTGGGATTGTTTGTGTTTCTGTATATATTCAGAACATGTGTCCTGAAGTTGTGGTTTTAGGGACAATTAGCTTTATCTCCTTTAACTATCTTACTCCTCTTTGCTTTGCTAAGTTACTTCAGTCATGTCCGACTCTGTGTGACCCCATAGATGGCAGCCCACCAGGCTCCCCAGTCCCTGGGATTCTCCAGGCAAGAACACTGGAGTGGGTTGCCATTTCCTTCTCCAATACATGAAAGTGAAAAGTGAAAGTGAAGTCGCTCAGTCGTGTCTGACCCTCAGCGACCCCATGGACTTCAGCCTTCCAGGCTCCTCCATCCATGGGATTTTCCAGGCAAGAGTACTGGAGTGGGGTGCCATTGCCTTCTCCATCTTACTCCTCTACTTTGCTTTAAAACTTGGCAGTTCCAAGAGTTAAACAAAGATGACTAACTTGAGAAGGGAAGTCTTTGAGACAAATATGTCCTCTCCCTTCCTTCCCTCTTCCTCTTTAATTCCTGCCACATCCCTGATAACCTTCTATTCCTTGTCTCCTCTCACCCTCCATCTCTGTTGCAGCTGTCATTTTTATCCAGAGGAAATCCTGGTTACACATCATGGTTCTAATCCTCGTGGTGATCTTAGCAAGCTGTATAAGCGTGGCTAAGTAAATCAAGCAAGGCTGCTTTTGGCCCCCTGTGGAAGTGCCCCTGAGCCCCTCTATGCAGTACGGAGCTAAAATTTCATATGATTCCTGCTTGCCCTCTATCTCTATAGTTTTAGAAACAATTAGGGCACTGAGTAGGTATCAGGGGATGTTCAACTTTAAGGGATCCAATATGTTGTTTTCTTCCTTTGTATGCCGTTTCTCAAGGACTCTCTCTTCCTTATCAGTTCCTGGAACAGGAACGAGCAGAGCTGCATGCAGTTCTCAGGACTGAGATCATGGAAAAGAGCACCTGCTTGGATTCCCTTCAGTGACTCCCTTCAGTGACCTTTTAGGACTATCCATTTTGCTGCAACTGGTGGAATTTCATTCTTTGTAATGGCTGAGTAATCATTTTATTGAAGATATATAAGCCCAAGAATAGATGCTTTTGAACTGTGGTGTTGGAGAAGACTCTTGAGAGTCCCTTGGACTGCAAGGAGATCCATTCAGTCCATTCTAAAGGAGATCAGCCCTGGGTGTTCTTTGGAAGGAGTGATGCTAAAGCTGAAACTCCAGTACTTTGGCCACCTCATGCAAAGAGTTGACTCATTGGAAAAGACTCTGATTGTGGGAGGGATTGGGGGCAGGAGGAAAAGGGGACAACAGAGGATGAGATGACTGGATGGCATCACCGACTCAATGGATGTGAGCTTGAGTGAACTCAGGGAGATGGTGATGGACAGAGAGGCCTGGCGCGCTGCAATTCATGGGGTCGCAAAGAGTCAGACACGACTGAGC
Source organism: Bubalus kerabau (assembly GCF_029407905.1). Classification (NCBI taxonomy): domain Eukaryota; kingdom Metazoa; phylum Chordata; class Mammalia; order Artiodactyla; family Bovidae; genus Bubalus; species Bubalus kerabau. The sequence goes on along the minus strand of NC_073644.1, from coordinate 17,543,640 downwards.
GACTGAACTGAACTGAACTGAAGCATGCATTTCTGCAAATAAAGTACCCTTGTTTCACTCGAGACTTAAGTCCCCTGCATCCTTCTTTTCGTCAGCTCCAGTCCCCAAACCCAGTCTATGAAGACCATGACAGGTAGGAACATTTATTTCATTAGTTTAGCTCTGATAAAACAATGTAAAATAACATCCACGTTTCTGGTGGTGGAATCATCTTTGTAAACTAAATAATCTGGAGTGGACCTCAACATTAAATTTCTAAATAGTGTTTAGTATTTGCACAGTATCATTTGCTAAGCTTGTCTGCAGCTGGCCAAACACACTTAGCTGACCACTCTCCTGGACATTGTGGGTAAATGAATACTGTGGATCAAAGGAAATATGAACCAGTACCAGAAAACCCAAGGGCAATCCCCCAAGAGTAGTCTCATGCTTGAAGCAAAATCCAGGTAAACTTGCCCTGTAGCAAAGTGGAGAGAAAGCATGCAGGATTAGGCTGGCAAAGAAGATGAAGTCCCGTGAGTACTCCATTCTCCCATCTCTCCCCCCCATCATGGTCTGCTATTTGTATGTAAGCTTCAATCAGAGTTTAGAGTCATGGAACACATTTTCCTGGCTCAGAAACTGCAGTAAAGTATCTTCAGTTCTTTTCAGCCTGGGTCTGATGCTGAAAACATACCTATTGGAACTTATGAACATATCACAGATGCTGAGCAGGTGAGCTTTAAAAAAATGGGGTTCCATCTGAATAATCTGCCAGGCTATAGGCGACAAAAAGCTATTTCTGACTCCAGCAGGAATGAGTGATTACTTTGATAACAAATTAAAACAAGCTTGGAAATTGGAAATTACCAGAATTAAGCTATCTCCAGTGAATGACTGAGCTCCCCTCTTCAGTACATTTTCTTCTATATTAACCATAAACATGAGCTCTTCATTAATAGAAATTGGTTCATTGCTACTGGCCACAAGGGGAATCTATTGGATGTGTGGCACTAACTTCCAACCTGATCAAGAAGACAACTTGTTCTTAATGTGAGTGCTTTCTTGGGAACTTAAAAATTCTTTATATCCCCTTTGGCTTCTTGCATATGAAGCCAATTGTAATGTTCAAATTTAAATGTTCGAATATTTTCTCTATATGAGATGTTTATGGTACCAAATAATTTCTAGATGATTACTGTTTTTAATAACTATCTAATTACCATATTAATCAGAAATATCCTTTTGGCTTGTAGAAAGTATCAAGGGACAGAGGTAAGAAACAAAGATATTCCCGTTGCAAACCACTTGCATGAAACTTCCAAGCTTCCTGTTCACAAAGTATGAAAGTGTTGCTGAATGGAAGGCTTTTCACCCTCAGTGAGTAGAAGATAGTCCAGTCTTCTCACTAAGCAACTGCTCAGAATTTAAAATGAAATGAGTATCCTGTGACTGCCCCAAATCCTCAGTATCAGGACACATAAATAAATAACCTTTTTGTCCTTTAACTTCATTTGAAGGAAAAGGTTGCTCTGTTGTGATAACTATATTGAAACATCTTTTCTAATTGCTTTGTCTGTTGATCCCTGACCTATATGTAATGACTTTATACAATGATAAAACAGAAAAGTTAGGTGGTCCAGTGGTTAGGATTTGGCACCTTTGCTGCCTTGGGCCATGTTCAATCCTTGTTTGGGGAACTGTTAATAAGATACCACAAGCTGTGCAGCACAGCCAAAACAAAAACAGGGAGGTTAATATTCCAAAGAGGCTGTTTAGCCTTGCTAACATTTCATCAAGTGACCCTTGCCGTCTATTTAGCCATCAATTGTCTAAATCACAAAGGCATGTTCCCTGATGCCGTACCCTATCTTCCTGTGATGGTTTCTGTGCATAGGTAAGATACATAAATGATCTGTTCTAGCACACTCTCACATTCTAGGGCAAGAATGTATGGGGGTGTGTGTATGTGTGTGTGTGTGTGTCTCAACAAAGGAAAAAATAGTGAGATTTCCCCAAGTATTGAATGTTTCATTAGTGGAAAAGTACCACTATATTTTCTGTGGTTTATGTGATGGTAATTTTCCTGTTTCTCTTTCATACTGAGCTTGATGGACAGGCCCTTCTTTAATGTACAAATAATCTTTATGACCCTTGTAAGCAGTTCTGACGATACTCAGCTGAGTAATGTACCAGAACTGAAATTTCCATCTACTTGATGTTTTGCACAGGGGTTTTGATGAAGTCACTGTCACCTGCTATTAACTTAATATCAAGTCTTAATAGGGTCCCTTTCTCACCATCTCCACGCTGTTGGGGTCCAAATTAATTACTAAGTAAAAATTCTGCCACATAAATCCTCACTTACCAGGGAGGGAAAAAAAACGTAACCTCATTTGTGAGCTTAGAGAGCAGCCTATGGAAGAAGATCCGCTTGCAAGGCACAGCAAAGAAGTCTGTATTATCAGTGAGGAAATTGGAGTTCCTGCAAAGTTAGGGTTCACTTCTTAATGCTCAGCCCTGTACCCTCTTTATCAGCATCCTCACATTTATTCTCAAAATTCAGTAGAATCTTCACTTAGTGCTCTTTAGTACCAAGTTATGGGGAAGCAACAAAAACTCCCTAAAAATAAACTATTGGAGGATCAAATGTATAAAATAAATCAAGGGGGGTGTAGGGTGAGATAAGCTAAATCTCCTCCAATCCTGATATTCTATAAAAAGTCATGATCTAATAAAGACATAAGAATTTTGAAAATCTACTTGCCTTTTGATATTACCTAAAATTTCACCATCAGAAATAAATTTACTATTAAATGGTAATATCCTCAGAGGGGCAGGGAAAGGAAGGAGGGGTAGGAGAGGATAAAAAGAGCTTAATCTCTGTTAGGTACATACAACTTCATGATTAGAATCTCACAAATAGTGAAGACAGGGTGTTCAAGAGAACATGAACTAGTGGGGCATCCCATAATAGTTGAGTGTTGGTGAAGGGTCTTTCCAAAGGTTAGGTAAGGCAATGAAGATAGCTTTGCCTAAGTCACAGTTTTGTTTTGTTTTATTTTTTTGGGGGGGGTGACTGTGTATTTTATTATTTTTATTGAGATCAAATTGGCACATAACATTGTTTAGGGTGTACAGTGTATTGATTTGATACATTTATTTATCACAAGAAGCTTACCACCATAGTCCTACAGCTAACACCTTTATCACCTCACATAGTTATCATTTCATTTTTTGTGGTGAGATCATTTAAAGTCTTAAACTCTTGGCAGCTTTGATGTATACAGCACAGTACTGTCGACTATAAGCACCATGCTGTCTCCAGAGCTCCAGAATGTACTCATTTTCTAATTGCAAGCCTGTACCCTTTCTCCAGCATCTCCCCAATTCCATTTCTTCATCACAGATATCCAAGGACAAGAGGAGAAAGCAGGGGTTGGGAGTAATATTAGAATCTACAAAAAGAAAAAAAAATTGCAAAGAAAGATAATAATTAAAAGCTCAGAGATACTTTAAAACCCATTAACATGTAAAGCCCTTAACTTTAATTGCTTATAGGATGCTAACGAAACAAACAGATTTCTTATTTCACCCTTTCTCCTAAAATTGAAATCTACCCTTGGAAAGCTTCCCTCAAGTCCTATTGGAAGTCTTTTGCTGATTCTAGATTCCTCTCTTTTTTATTTTTGGTTCTGATTGTCCAAATCTGTAGCTCTTCTCTAGCCAGATTTCTACTCTTGGCTCCTGGAGCAGATTACCAGCCTAGGTAAGCATAGGAAGTGCCTGGAAGTTGCTGTTCCCAGGCTCTTAGTCAACAACTGACATTTGGTCCTGCTGGAGTATGAAAGCCCTACCCTCAGGTGGAATGAACCCTGAGGCATGACTTGCACTGCAGAACTTTCTTGGGTCAGGCTGAGGTCGCCCTTCACACATCCCTGCCTCTAATTTCAGCTGTGCATGGCTTTTTCCCTTTTCCTCAATTGTTTCCTCCACTGTCTTACTGGGCTTCCCCTGTGGCTCAGCAGTAAAGAATCTACCTGCAATGCAGGAGATTCCAGTTCAATCTTTGGGTAGGGAAGATCCCCTGGAAGAGGGCATGGCAACCCACTCCAGTATTCTTGCCTGGAGAATCCCATGGACAGAGGAGCCTGGTGGGCTATGATCCACGTGGTTGCAAAGAGTCAGATGCAACTGAAGCAACTGAGCACGCACACACTTCCTTACTAGAGTCTTTCTTAGAAATCATTTGCATTGAATTCATCATCTTAGGACATTCTTTTGGGGAACCCAACTAAGCTAGACTGTTGCTGGATGTATCTACCTGAAGGTCTGGATGAAAACTGCATTTTATCATGGGCAAAGCCAGGGTATCATCATGCCTCATTTGTCTCTTCCTCCTGTTGTTTCTGTTAGAGATGCAACATTCTCATAGTTACCCAGGCACACTGCTTTTTAAAGCCATTTCTATTGTTTCTTTTTAGTTAATGAATTGACATTTACATTCAATTTTATAGTTTGTAAAACATTCTCATGTATTTAATAGCATTTTATTTTCAAAAATTATTTTCAAAATAAAATAGGTCAGATTTGATCATATTCAGTCTTAGAGTGAGGCAACAAAGGATACAGGAAATTAAATAGGTAGTAAATTGAGTAACTGGAATGAGAACATGTGCCTTTGACTTTGATTGACTACTTTTCTACAAAGCCAGATGTTCTTCCTTCAGGACATCTCTCAGATGCTTCCTTTTTTATTTTTTCTATTTCTTCCACACAACCTTGGTTTGCTGCTGCTGCTGCTAAGTTGCTTCAGTCGTGTCCGACTCTGTGAGACCCCATAGATGGCAGCCCACCAGGCTCCCCCGTCCCTGGGATTCTCCAGGCAAGAACACTGGAGTGGGTTGCCATTTCCTTCTCCAATGCACGAAAGTGAAAAGTGAAAGGGAAGTCGCTCAGTCGTGTCCCACTCTAGCGACCCCATGGACTGCAGCCTACCAGGCTCCTCTGTCCATGGGATTTTCCAGGCAAGAGTACTGGAGGGGAGTGCCATTGCCTTCTCTGAACCTTGGTGTAGAGCCTTGCTATTCTTTTTCAGGTGATAGCAGTCATCTCCTAAAGGGGAGTACTCTGCCTCTGTTTCTTCTTGTTTCATGCCCTCACGCCCCTCTCAGATTAAGATCCTACACAACATGTATTCTCACTTACCTATGATCTAGATCCTACAGACATTTCTGGTTTTAACTTTTACTCTTCTTTGCTTTCTAATTCTAGAGTTTATTTATTACTAAATCATAGTTTAGCTATATTTAATAGTATAGAAAAGGGTTCATTGAAGATGGGTATGGGTACTGCTGTAACAAACACCTAAAGTATATGCCATTGATATAGCAACCAAGTAATAAAAGGAGGTAAAAGTGAAATGAGAGGCTGGAAGATGGCTATGCCTGATATGCAATGGAAAACTCTTGACAGAACTGATGACATAACTCTTGACATAACTGTCATCTGTTATATAACTTGGGAAGGCAGATGACATACCTAATGAACTTACTGTGCTGGAGAAAGAGGTTGGTAAACAAAGTTAGAAGTATGTGTTGAAAAGGTAATTAGTTTCTAGTTGATAAGGTGTCAGTAGAAGTGATAAAGCTACCTCTAGGTCTGTTCCTAAAATCTATGCTATGCAATCCTTTAGCTTTCTTTCCCTCCAAATGGACCTTAGAAACCTTATGTTAGAAGATGGCGAAACCTTGAGATGGAAAGATCCTAGACCCCAAAAAGTGCTGGAGAACTTGTCTCCAAGGAAAATTGCCAAGCCATGCATTGGGCTCTAAAATGAAAGGAAAACAACATGTTATTTGTTTAACCCTGAGATATTGCTGTTTGCTTGATACCAAGGTGTATTCTAGACCATCCTGTTTGAAAGCCTGCAATGCCAGCATCTGTTATTACAGCATCTAATAGCATGCTATGATAGAGCTAAATGTTCAGTGCTTATTAAATTAAACAGAAACAAAAACTCATATCATGAACTGATTTCAATGAATAAAAAGTAGACAGCCATTATGGATACTAGTGCACAAAAACAACATAAATAATATAAGAAATAAACAGCAAGGAAGAAAATTATAATTATGTTTAATATCTCAAAATAATTATTCTTAACAGCTATGAATTGAATTATTCAATTATAACAAAGTGAATAGAAAACAATAATGAGTTAAGACATTTTCCGAAATATTCTTTACAATTCTCCCAAATTGTTTTTATGTAAATCATTAAATAAATGGATGAAATGTATATAAGCTACATTCTTTGTAACAAATTTATTGCTTTTTTAGTTAATGCAATAAAAAATATCCTGGCAGTTATTTATTAAGGGGGTAAAAATATTAATTAGTAAACAATGTTAGCAAACAACTCAGAGCAAGAGAAGTCAGGCTTGCTGGGGTTTGTGACATCCACAGCATCCGAGACTGGATTCATGAAACTGTTTCTTCAATGACTCTGGTTTGCAGGGTCGGGTTCTGGGGGCCCCACCCTGCTGCGTCAGTCAAGGAGAGTTATCTGAACATGACAAAACCTGACACAGGGACATGTTACAGGCCAGCAGACACCACAGTTCACAAATTATTAACGTGCCTTTCAGAAAGATAGCTTTCCTCACTCTGCTGGCCTCCACAGCTTCCAATTTTGTCTTGAGCCAAGTGTATCAGCTTTCTTCTTCAAGTCCTATTGCTGAGAATTCAAGGATCAGTTGTATGAAACCAAAACTAATGTATTCCTCGTCACTGTCATTTAACCTCTTGCCTTTCACACCTTCTGAGTGGCCTCTTCTCATTCTACCCATACCCTGATGTCTGTATTATTAACATTCCTGTAATGAGATCATGGCTTTTTGTCAGTAGGGTCTCTTCCAGCTTCTTCAAGCTTTCCTGCTCTGACACCAGATTCCATCCTCGCCTGCCTGCATACATCCCAGCGCTCTCCAACAATGTGCCTTGGCTCCTCAGTGCTGTGGCCCCCTGCAGTTTGCTGCCTGACTAGCTTGGGCTCCAAAATACTGGCTCTGCCTCCGGTCAGATTTTCACTTCCTTTCCAAACTTTAGGACCCTTCACAGGCACACATCTGCATCTCATTTGCTTTTTTTGGATGTAGTCAAAGCAAACCCATAGAATATGGAGCAATGGAGTTAGTCAATAACATGAAAACTGATGAGTCTATTCTTGGACTGCCCTTCTCAATTCCCCAAACTAGTTCACTGTGGCTTGCAGCATCTCTGCTACTCTCCTAGACACTCTTCTGGGCCCAAATGCAGGAAATCACAGCCTCAAAGTCTTTTCTATATTTTCCTCCATATTCCCTCCAATCATACTCCCAAATCCTGTCCCATAAGGCAGTGGTCCCTAACCTTTTTGGCACCAGGGACCAGTTTTGTGGAAGACAATAAAGCCATGAACCAGGGTGGAAGGGAGGAATGGTTTCAGGATGATTCAAGCACATTACATATATTGTACCCTTTATTTCTATTATTATTTCATTGTGATATATAATGAAATAATTTTGCAACTGACAACAATGCAGAATCAGATTTTCAAGCATTAGATTATCATAAAGTGTACACAACATAGATCCCTCACACATGCAGTTCACAGTAGGGTTCAAGCTTCTGTGAGAATCCAATCCTGCTGCTGATCTGACAGGAAGTGGAGCTCAGGCAGTGTTAATAGTACAAACAATGGGGAGCTGCTGTAAACACAGATGAAGCTTCACCAGCCACTCACCTCCAGCTCTGAGACCCAGTTCCTAACAGGGGACTGACTGTGGACTCCTGCCCTAAGGGACTTATTGGGTTTATGTAAATATCATGAGACAAGTGACAAGTGCAGAAACTATCTCAAAGCTTGACTATTGATAATATTAATAGCACTGCTCTCTCTATGAACTATTTGGTAGGAAGACTAAGAGTGATGTTTACCAATGGCATAATAATTGCAATGTGCAGCATTATTTATTTTAAGAACTAGGGGAGATAACAAGTTCACTGTTTTCCAGAATTTCTAGAAAAAATAACTCCATGTATGTTAGGGCATCTCAAGTCTGGGCAATTAGCATGGGAATTACTCTAAATGGTCATAATACGTTTTAAAAAATGATCTCAGATTTTTAAAATTGCACTTCCCACTGTAAATAAAAGTTTCAAGCACATATCTCTTTTTTATATTTATAAATTATATCTGTATATTATTGCATGATTACATCATGAACTTTATAAAACCTTTATAAATGGAAATGTTAAAAGATGAGATAAGAGAGAGAAAGAGGAAAATAAAATAAGCTCTCACATTTTTTTCACTCCTAATAGAGTTTTAGATACTCCCTGAGGAAAAAGAATTTGACTTTGGTGATAACTATTCTAATAAAAGTATAGAGGCAATGGCACCCCACTCCAGTACTCTTGCCTGGAAAATCCCATGGACGGAGGAGCCTGGTAGGCTGCAGTCCATGGGGTCGCTAGGAGTCGGACACAACTGAGCGGCTTCACTTTGACATTTCACTTTCATGCATTGGAGGAGGAAATGGCAACCCACTCCAGTGTTCTTGCCTGGAGAATCCCAGGGATGGGGGAGCCTGGTGGGCTGCTGTCTATGGGGTCGCACAGAGTCGGACACGACTGAAGCGACTTAGCAGCAGCAGTAGCAGCAGCAAGCAGTAGGTGTTACCTTAAAAGTGTCAGTGACATGATCAGCATAATCCAGCAAGGAGTAGATATTGGTAGATAGGACTTTCAGATCCTATTCTTAAATTCCTACTCAGAGTAACGTTTTCTCTGCAGCTGAAATATACATTGGTTGTATCTCCCTTTATTGATATAAGTCAGAATGTATCTGCTATGGATGCCATGGACAATCTCTGACCATTTCCTCATATAGAAATCTGTGAGATAGTCAACATTTCCCACTCATCTTTGTCCCTGGTTCTCTTGCCTAAATTCTTCCAATTTAGATTGCTTGCTTGGGAGAATCGTGGGTCGCATTATTTCTTCTTTCTTGTGGATTCATCTACTGGATCCCTCGACGGGAAGATGTGTATGTGCTGATGGGGAAAGAAGATCCAGGTGCCTTGGCATTTTTTGTTTCCATATAATAGGCACCCACTGACACCAGCTAAAGGGCATCGTGAGCTGTCCTTGACTCTCCAGAGCACAAATAGCATTTATCTCTGGGCAGCAGGCAGCACCAACGTGGGTTTTTGTCAACCTGTCAATTTTTTTTTTTCTTAAACAGAAAGCAGAGTTCAGTAAATAAAGATAAATGATTGTGCTCCTTCTCTGCAGACCCTGGAGCTAAACTGAACAGGCCTCTTATGGTTTGGCCCTGCTTCATTGACTGTTCAGACAGCCCAGTAATACGACAGATGTACCCAGCCATTCCCTCTTCCCCGCTGTCCATTAGATTATGTTCATTTTGTCTGAAATGCCATTAGAAGTCTCAAGGTCAAAGAAGTCACAAGGAAGAAAAGAGGATGACTAATTTTTTTTTTTTTTTCTGCAGCCCTTCATTGCCCAAAGAGCCTCCAGACAGGTGGGCTCCTGCTTTGTAAGAGGCACAGAGAGGGGAGCTCCATGCAATTTACTTGAAATAAAATGCAGGTGTGCAATTAACCCAGACACACTTCTGGCAACCATCACAGCCCCGCACTGGAAGTTTTATTTTAATCAGGGGAGAATGTTATTTGGGATATTTTCCTAAATGACAAATGAATGATTTGCTTGCAGCAACATATTGAGGAAGAACTTAGGGAGCCATTGGGGTTAGCATTTCTTTCTTTTCTTACATTTTTTGAAAAAAAAAAAAAATGTACTAGTGTTTTGGTCTCAAACAGTGTTCCCCTTGGGATTTCTTGAGGGTATCATGCAAACAGGGAATTTGTCCCTGCTTAGCAGCTGTGATTATGCATGTAATGGTCCTTGAATTTATATAGTGCATTACTCCTGAGCTCAGATCACTTAACACACATGGCTACATCATTAACACTTAGAATCATAGAATGTGAAAACTGGAGGACACTATGAGGATCACCTGCTTCAGCTCCTCCATAGACAGAAAAATGTACAGGGCTGTTATATTGAGACCCTTTACTTGCTTCATGCATGTGGGGCAGGTCATCTTTCTCAGTGATGACAAAGGATACATTTTCTTAATCTCTGAAAGCTTTCACAGCTTCTAGCATAAGCCTGGGTATAAGAGAAAAAAACAAGCCATGCCATTGTCTGGTATGAAGTATGGAGTCAAATAGAAACTTAAAGATAGACCACCTAGTCTATCCAGAAATCCAAGCATTCTGCCCAAATGTCAAGAAAGGGGGTACACAAAAAAGAAATTATGTAAGAGGGCTCCAATTTCCTTCACTATTTCAACTGAATTCTCTTTCATTAATTATAAAATATTTTGCAAGATTATATGACATGAAGTTATTATTTTTGAAAAAAGTCCTCCATTGCTTAATTAAAAAAAAAAGACTTAGAGAAATCTTCCTGTAGCACCCTCAAGATATTATCATCTAACTTTCCCTTGAGCAAGTGTGAGAAAAACAGCAGAATTTAACTCCTGTTCCCTTTCACCTTATAGAGTTTTGGTTCTGTGAGGCAAAGGAGTGACCAAAAAGTGCAGAATGATCATATGCATGTTTCTGACACCTTTATGCCTATCTTATTCCATTTAATAAGTGTTTATTGAACCTCTAGTTATGGTTATCATTGCATTGGAATGAAGGCTGTGTGTAGTACCGGAAAATAAACTCTTGATGAGCTTTGAATGATATTTGAGTGGAGGAAATCCATAACATATATAAATAACTATGCATTTAGGAACATAAGCATCACCACGCACAGTTCAGAACATAAGAGAATAACCACAGGATAAATTAGGTGAAAAGATAAAAATCTGAAACTCATTGTACTTGGAAGCAATCTTACATGCTATTTCTTTTTTTTTAATTAATTTATTCAAAGAATAATTGCTTTACAGAATTTTGCTGCTTTCTGTCAAACCTCAACAGGAATCAGCCATAGGTGTATATATATATATATATATATATATATATATCCCTATATACATAGGTATATATATATATATATCCCTATATACATAGGTGTATATATATATATATATATATATCCCCTCCCTTTTTGAAACTCCCTCCCCATCCCAACCCAGCCCCTGTTTGAGTTTCCTGAGCCATACAGAAAAATTCCCGTTGGCTATCTATTTTACATATGATAACGTAAGTTTCCATGTTACTCTTTCCATACATCTCACCCTCTTCTCCCCTCTCCCCATGTCCATAAGTCTATTCTCTATGTCTGTTTAATCTTAGGTACTATTTCTTTATCGGATGGGTAAGTAGAGGCCCAGAGAAAGACTGTGATACACTAAAGGTTGCCCAAGTCAAAAGAAACTTAACTGCTACCGACCCATATGTTTCCCTTCCTCCAATTTAGTATCCTTCTGTACATCATGCTGCTTTATTTTAACTATGAAGAAGGAGACTTTGAGAAGAAATCAGGGTTTAAACTAGGAAAGGAAAGAGGAGAGCCCCTTCAGTACAGGAGGAAGAACAAGGGGGCAGCTCAGTGGGCTGCAGCCAGCTCGGCTGTGAGGGGTGTCAGATGACTGTAGAAGACTCCACTAGGCAAACAGTCAAGTGTGGTCCCTTCATGAGGCACCGTGTAAGATGCTGTGCATGCACGCTTAGCTGATCAGTCGTGTCTGACTCTTCGCAAACCCATGCACTGTAGCCAGCCAGGCTCCATTGTCTGTGGGATTCTCCAGGCAAGAATACTGGACTGGGTGACCATTCCCTTCTCCAGGGCATCTTTCCAATCCAGGGATCAAACCCCTGGGTTGCAGGCAGATTCTTTACCATCTGAGCCACCAGGGAAGCCCAAGACAACTGTGAGGGAAGCAATAAATAGGTAAGTAATGCGGTTTCTGCCTTCAAGAAACCCTTTCCAGAGTAAGGAGATAAGAAATACTACAAACATCAACAATTCAAAGATGAGCCCCATAACAGAACAAACAGAGTGTTTGGCAGACTGTGAGCATCTACATACTAATGACTGTCAAATTTCATCCAGACTCAGCTTCCCATATTAGTAAGTGGCAACACCATAGCTACACCATCTATCCAGTACCTCAAGCCAGAAAACTGGGAGTCATCCTTGACTCTTTCCTCTCAAGATTTCCTGCCAATGCCCTAGTCAAAAATGCCATTACCTCCTGAACTATAACACCAGTGTCTTAACTTGTCTCCTTAACTTCTCCCTTCAAAAACATGATATACGTTAGAACTTAAATGACTGTTCTTTAATTCACATCTAATTGTATCCTTCCTCTTATGGTTGCTCTTAGGATTAAGTACAAAACACTTAAATGTTAAAAAAGTTTTCCCCATTTTCCTCCTACTCACCTCTCCAAACTCGTCTCCCACCTATTTTCCTTCCCTTTATACTCTCCAATCTTAACTCCCATCAATAGCTGGTTCTGCTGGATTCCTTCATATTGCCATGTTTTGTTCCCTTTGCACAGGCTGTTTCCCTATTTGCATCCATCCCTACTGGACCTGTCTCACACTAAGTCACACAGGCACACATGGAGGCAATACAGGAATGCAGGCTTCATCTAGCTAGCTCCTATTCATCTTCAAATTCCAGCTTAAATTTAACTTCCTCCAGAGTTTTCCGGACCCTAGGCTAAGTACAGATCCATCTTCCGTAGCATCCTATTTTTTCCATCATAATATGTACCATATCTTATAGTAAATTTTTTTTTCAGTCTTTTCTTTTTTTTAATTTTATTTTATTTTTTAAACTTTACACAATTGTATTAGTTTTGCCAAATATCAAAATGAATCCACCACAGGTATACATGTGTTCCCCATCCTGTACCCTCCTCCCTCCTCCCTCCTCTGGGTCATCCCAGTGCACTAGCCCCAAGCATCCAGTATCGTGCATCGAACCTGGACTGGCTACTCGTTTCGTACATGATATTTTACATGTTTCAATGCCATTCTCCCAAGTAAGTTTTTTAAAATGACTGTCTTCCTCATAGGAGCACAAGCCCCTCACTCGTGCCCTGCTCTGCTCCTAGAATAAACCACACAGGCACATAGTGCTTACTAAATACTGGCTGAACAGTTACTTGATGATATCCAGAGCATTTAATCTCAGGTAAACAATCTCTAAAAGTTTAAAGTAGGGCAACCTTTAAGTGAAAATTAAGTATATTGGAGGCAATTTAAAAGATTCTTATCCCAGGAGGCTGGTGCCGTGCCTTGATAGACCATGGCTGAGATTGACATTTTACTGAGCATTAAATTCATACACAAATGTTAATGGGTCTGAAAAAAAAAGCAATTGCAATGGTAACAAATTAGGGGCTTGTTACACTAACTTTTCTCTATTAACATAGAATTTACTTTGAAGAGCAGAAAGAGCCAAGTGAGCAGATTTCATAATTGCAGAACTTTATTTTCACTTTATTCTAACTTTCCCAGTTGAAAGAGAACATAAAGAAAGCCTTTTGCAAATGGATAATTACACACCACATCTCAGAATTATGAGATACTGTGTAACCTTTTCTCCTCCTCTTCTAAGGTGACTGAGCACCAATGCCTAGCTCTTCTTGCCCTTATTGGGAAAAAAAAGCACTTTGAGTCACTCTTCACATCTAATAGCATGATTTCATGTTTATTAACGTATACCTATAAAATGTATAATTTTTCATAACCTGAAGGAGCCATCTGGATCAGCTAACCCAAACTGTGATTTTAAAAGCTGAAACTAAGGTTGAGAAAAGTTACATGATTCCTTCCAGCCCGAAAATTCTGGAATAAGAAATTTAAATCAAATGACCAGTAATAACTGCCTTTATGGAGAAACAAAGCAGGCAATCATCCTTAGGTGTGGAAAGAGAATATGGAATGGAATCAGGTATCCAAAGGGATAAAAACTTGATTCAGAGATCTGCTTGCTTAGTTCAGGTCTAAGACAGCTTTTTGACACCATCCTCTGCACACATAGAAAGGAAAGAAACTATAAAGTTAAGGGCATAGACAATGGAATCACACAGGCTTGTCTCCAAACCAAAATGAATCCCACTCACATCATGATCCCCAAAATATTATCTCCCCATTTCTGTTTATTCATATGCTCATTTTTCTGCTACATTTATTTCCATTAAACTTATCATCTGATATATTATCTATTTATTTATTTAATATGTCTTTCCTCATTCTACCAGAAGGCAAGTTCTATATAATCATGAAATTTATTTTGTTTACTGATAGTCCCCAGTACCTAAAATACTGCCTGAAACATAATGGATACTTAATAAAAAATTGAATAAATAAAACACTGTTTGAATAAATAAAACACTGAATTAACTGAATGCTAATTTGACCTTGAAAAGAACATGGCTGCTTGATAGTAAATGCTGAAAAGAGCCATGAGAATTGGTGCTCAAATTATTAGTCCAGATATCAGTGGTATAATTTGAGGTATATGGAGCAAGTTCTGAGCCCAAGAAGAATCTTAAATTGAATGCTTTTGGAGTTTGAATTTCATTTCTAAATATTAAAAGTCCAGGAAAAACAGAAAATCTCACTCATGAAGTGAGTGAAAATGGAAGCAAAAAATTGTTATGTCTCCCTGCACCCTATTTGGCCTAGCATTTCACATACCATAGTCAGGGGAGAAAAAGGTATCCAGTTATGATCAAAATAAAAGAAGTCTTTGAGATTTTCCATAAATGTGACTCTATAGCAAGATAAAAGAAAAAGAAAACCTGCTTTCCCTATGCTGATGTATAAAGGTAAGCCATGATCTTTGTGAATATGATGATTATATGAGGTGAGTTCTGTTTCTTCACCTATCACTCCAAGGTAAATGTGGTGATTACTGCTAATTTTGCATGTTGTTTTTGTCTTTAAAATAATTGTTTTGTTTTAATTTAGTAAGCTGTTCTGAAGTCTGACTCTCTTTGCAAGTGAACATTTCCTTTTCTTTTCTCTGAGTCATCCTATGACCAAGCATCGCTGATTGATGGAGTCACCATCAGCTGCTCCTCTGAACTCCTCAGCACTCTAGTCAGTACCACACAATTAGTAGTCCTAATACTAATAACTAATTATATACTTTTTATATCACTAAGTATTCTTTAAATAGATCTGGATTTTGAAGTTAAAGGAACTCCATTCACATCCAGGGTGTACTTCTTATTAGCTGGACAATCTCAGGCAGCTTAATCTCCCTACATTTAGAATTTCTCATAATCACTGAGATAACGATGTCTGTCTTCATTCACAGTGCTCAGTGAGACGTAGAAGAGGTCATTCATGTGATGCCCATAGCACTGCACCTCATGCATTATAAACATCTCAGCTGCCAGCTGCATCTGGATCTAAGTTAATCTCCCCTAAGATTATAGACTCTGGAGTCTGAGTTCTCAACTTTGGCCATGTGGTAGAAACACTGAAGAGATTTCACAAAGCACTGGTTTTCTGATCCCACCTCAGACTGATTTGATTCTTAGAAGAGAATCAAGTGTTAGGTAATTTTTAAAAGCTACCCAGGTGATTCTAACCTACAACTAAGGGTGAGAGTAATGAGTGACAGTGCTGAATTCAATCTGCCTAAATTCAGATCCCATGTTCTGTGACTTTGGACAAGTAAATTAGTACCTCTAGACTTAGTCTCCCAATACTTAAACTGGAATTATTAATGGTACCTTCCTCACAGGGTTGTCATGAGCATTCAAAAGAATAAGCCATGGAAAATCCTTAAAATATCATTGACTTCATGCTTAAAGCTCAAAAGATTAGAGCTAACACTATTAACCCCAGTCATGGATCACAGCCTTGTCATGGCAAAAGAGTTTCTGTAACTCAGTGCTAGGCAACCCAAGATGGACTGGTCATAGTAAAAAGTTCTGACAGAATGCGGCCCACTGGAGGAAGAAATGGCAACTCATTCCAGGATTCCTGCCTTGAAATCAAATGAACAGTATGAAAAGGCAAGAAAATATGATGCTGGAAGATGAACTCCCCCACCCAAGTTGAAAACTGCCCAATAAGCAACTGGGGAAGAGTGGAGGACAATTACTAATAGCTCCAGAAAGAATGAAACAACTGGGCTAAAGCAGAAATGACAGTCAGTTGTGCATATTTCTGGTGGTGAAAGTAACAGACAGGTATGATCTTGGAATACAAAATGAAGCAGGATAAAGGCTAACAGAGCTTTGTCAAGAGAAACCACTGGTCAGAGCAAATCCCCTTTTCCAACAGCCCAAAATGAGATCAATTACATTCTTTGCAGCCAAAGATGGAGAAGCTCTTTACAGTCAACAAAAACAAGACCTGGAGATGACAGTGGCTCAGATGATGAGCTCCATATTGCAAACCTCAGGCTTACATTGAAAGAATAGGGAAAACCATTAGGCCATTCAGATATGACATAAATCAAATCCCTTGTGATTATACAGTAGAGGTGATGAATAGATTCAAGAGATTAGATCTGGTAGAGTGCCTGAAGAACTATGGGTGGAGACTCATAACACTGTACAGCGGCAATGACCAAAACTATCCCTAAGAAAAAGAAATGAAAGAAGGCAAAGTGCTTTTCTGAGGAAGCTATACAAATATTAATTAATAGCTGAAGAAAGGAGAGAAGTGAAAGACAAAGGAGAAAGGGAAAGATATACCCAACGGAATGCAGAGTTGGGTATATTCCAGAGAATAGCAAAGAGAGATAAAAAGGCCTTCTTAAATGAACAATGCAAAGACATAGAGGAAATAATAGAATGAGAAAGACTAGAAATCTCTTCAACTAATACAGCCACTATGGAGAACAGTGTGGAGATTCCTTAAAAAACTGGAAATAGACATGCCTTATGATCCAGCAATCCCACTGCTGGGCATACACACTGAGAAAACCAGAAGGGAAAGAGACACGAGTACCCCAATGTTCATCGCAGCACTGTTTATAATAGCCAGGACATGGAAGCAACCTAGATGTCCATCAGCAGATGAATGGATAAGAAAGCTGTGGTACATATACACAATGGAGTACTACTCAGCCATTAAAAAGAATACATTTGAATCAGTTCTAATGAGGTGGATGAAACTGGAGCCTATTATCCAGAGTGAAGTAAGCCAGAAAGAAAAACACCAATACAGTATACTAACGCATATATATGGAATTTAGAAAGATGGTAACAATAACCCTGTGTACGAGACAGCAAAAGAGACACCGATGTATAGAACAGTCTTATGGACTCTGTGGGAGAGGGAGAGGGTGGGAAGATTTGGGAGAATGGCATTGAAACATGTAAAATATCATGTATGAAATGAGTTGCCAATCCAGGTTCGATGCACGATACTGGATGCTTGGGGCTGGTGCACTGGGACGACCCAGAGGGATGGAATGGGGAGGGAGGAGGGAGGAGGGTTCAGGATGGGGAACACATGTATACCTGTGGCGGATTCATTTTGATATTTGGCAAATCTAATACAGTTATGTTAAGTTTAAAAATAAAATAAAATTTAAAAAAAAAAAAAAGAAAAAAAAAGTTAAAAAAGACAAATAGTACAAAAGAAAAAAAAAAAAAAAAAGAAAATTGAAGATACCAAGGGAACATTCAATGCAAGGATGGGCAAGATAAAGGACAGAAAATGTAAGGACCTAGCAGAAACAGAAGAGATTAAGAAGAGGTGGCAAAAATACACAGAAGAACTAAAAAAGAAAAGAAAGTCTTAATGACCTGGATAACCATGATGATGTGGTCATTCACATAAAGCCAGACATCCTGGAATGTGAACTCACTTGGGCCTCTGAAAGCATTACGATGAACAAAGCTGGTGGAGATGAAATACCTTATGATTATTCAGTGGAAGTGACAAATAGATTCAAGGGATTCAATGTAATAGAGTGCCTGAAGAACTATGGATGGAGGTTTGTGACATTATACAAGAGGCAGTGATCAAGAACATCCCCAAGAAAAATGAATGCAAAATACTTGCCTGAGGAGGCCTTACAAATCGCTGAGAAAATAAGAGAAGCTAAAGGCAAAGGAGAAAAGGAAAGATATACCCATTTGAATTCAGAGTTCCAAAGAAAAGCAAGGAGAGATAAGAAAGCCTTCCTCAGTGATCAATGCAAAGAAATAAAGGAAAACAATAGAATGGGAAAGACTAGAGATCTCTTCAAGAAAATTAGAGATACCAAGGGAATATTTCATGCAAAGATGGGAACAATAATTGTTTGGACAGGACAGAAATTGTATGGACCTAACAGAAGCAGAAGCTATTAAGAAGAGATGGCAAGAATACACAGAAGTACTATACAAAAAAAGATCTTCATGATCTAGATAACCACAATGGTGTGATCTCTCACCTAGAGCCAGACATCGTGGAATGCAAAGTCAAGTGGGCCTTAGGAAACATCACTACAAACAAAGCCAGTGGAGGTGATGGAATTCCAGTTGAGCTATTTCAAATCCTAAAAGATGGTGCTGTGAAAGTGCTAGCAATTTCAATATGCCAGCAAACTTGGGAAACTCAGCAGTGGCCACATGACTGGAAAAGGTCAGTTTTCATTTCAATCCCAAAGAAAAGCAATGCCAAAGAATGTTCAAACTACTGTACAATTGCATGCATTTCATACACTAATAAGTTTATGCTCAAAATTCCTCAAGCTAGGCTTCAACAGTATGTGAACTGAGAAAAAAAATCAATTGACACAAGAATTGGACCAGAAATAATAGTGAAGTGAGAGTGAAAGTGTCATTCACTCATTCGTGTCCAGCTCTTTGCGACCCCATGGACTGTTCAGCAGTATCCTCTCCTCTGTCCATGTAATTCTCCAGGCAAGAATATTGCAGTGGGTAGCCATTCCCTTCTCCAGAGGATCTTTCTGACCCAGGGATGGAACCCAGATCTCCTGCAATGCAGGTGGATTCTTTACCAGCTGAGCCAGCAGGGAGCCCCCATGAAAAAGTTTGAGTGCCAAATAATTGATATTTTTGAATTGTGGTGCTGGAGAAGACTCTTCAGAGTCTCTGTCCAAGAATTTAAATCAGTCAATCCTAAAAGAAATCAGTCCTGAATATTCATTGGAAGGACTGATGCTGAAGCTGAAGCTCCAGTACTTTGGCTACATGATGTGAAGTGCCAGTTCATTGGGAAAGACCCTGATCCTGGGAAAGGTTGAAGGCCAAAGGAGAAGGAGGTGGCAGAGGATGAAATGTTTAGATAATATCACCAACTCAATGGACATGAATTTAAGCAGACTCAGGGAGATAGTGGAGGATAGAGGAGCCTGGCATGCTGCAGTCCATGGGGTTGCAAAGAGTTGGCACCCCACTCCAGTACTCTTGCCTGGAAAATCCCATGGACGGAGGAGCCTGGTGGGCTGCAGTCCATGGGATTGCTAAGAGTCGGACACGACTGAGCAACTTCACTTTCACTTTTCACTTTCCTGCATTGGAGAAGGAAATGGCAACCCACTCCAGTGTTCTTGCCTGGAGAATCCCAGGGATGGGGGAGCCTTGTGGGCTGCCATCTATGGGGTCGCACAGAGTCGGACACAAGTGAAGCGACTTAGCAACAGCAGCAGTATGTGACTTAGCAACTGAACAACAGTGAGTACGATACTGTTAATAAAAATCATCTCTGTTTCATTCTACTCAAGGACTGGCACTGTGACTTGTGTTCATTTCTCACCACAGAGATCCTGTAACCAATGACTGCTCCAGTCATGAGTGTAGACCAGTTAGGACCTTCTTTTGACTATGTTACAATGTATGACCCTACAGGATAACATCTTAATGTAAACCATGAAGACCCCACATCCACTCAAAGTTCAGAGATGATCAATTGGGAACTGTTTGTGGCAAGACATTCACCTGGGAAATATATGAAAACAAGAATATCACAAACAAAAATGAAATACCTTACAACGTCACAGTTTTGTCCTTGGCTGGCCTTAGTGGGAAGCCAATGGGAAGGAAAGCGATGACTGTGTTTAAGCATATTTAAATTATGGAAACAAGCAATTTGAAAGAATCTCAGTCTTCAATATGTGAGTGATATCAACCTTGAGGTGAGGAATCCCTAGAAACTTATCTGTATCCTTTGACGTGAATATTGAGAGTTTATTACATAAGTAAAACATTAACAAGGTGGTATTAAAAACCACGTGGGGATCTAAGTTGCAATCTTCAGAGTGATGCTTATCAAGAGGGACACACAGCATAATGGCTAAATGATATTTTCTCCATTATATTGGCAGAAAATTAAGAAAGGAACAATTGCCTCATATAATTTGTTTCCATTGACAGTTTCAAAAAGAAAAATACCAAATAATTATATTCTTGTTACTCTCCAGAATTTTCATTTGATACTCAGTGAAAGACTAATATGAGGACGTGGAAAATAATTTCTCTTCACCTATTTGGTATAATTTACTTTTATTACCCAAGCTCTTTACTGAAAATTCAATAGACTGTATATAGCTTACCATTTAAACTATGAACTTTGCATTCTTTTAATTTTGACACTGACTACATAATACAAGGAATGAGGTTTTTAAAAAAATGAATTTGTAGTAACAGTAACTAATCTGACATATGGTGAATTGTTCTATTTTCCGACATCTTTTAGTGAAAAAACATGATGCTTGCTACATTATAGTAATGATGATTACTTCCAACATATTTAATAAAGTGCTTTAGATTTGACTATTTATATTAAATTAACCAGATGGTGATAGCACATAATTTTGCCCAGAAATGTACATTAATTATTAACAATAAATGTAGGGCAAAACAACAGACTTTAGTAATATAACTGCACATCTGCAAAGGAGGTTGTTGGCTATTTGAAAATGCTAATTCTGTGATTAATCTTCCATTTGGCTACTGAGCAGCAGAAGTCACACAAATAAGAATGCTAAGATGAATGATGGAGCATGCACACTTCAAAATAGATTCTAATCTCAGACAGAAGAAAGAGGCTTTGTGGGCCATAGAAACTCCCCACCAAAAAAAAGTGTAACTTTATCACAGAACCATTTTGAGGAAGATGTGTTCTCTTGTCTTTATTTGAGGCATTATGTCCTTGGGATAACATAGGAAATTTTTTATTTCTTCTTTCCAAATATTTCAAATCCACCATCCTGAAACCTTCATGAATTGCCATTTTCATATAGCTTGAAATCTCCTTTCCACAACACAAGGAAGATTATCCTCTTTTGTTACAACACTGTAATGTATTCACATCTGGAATACAGCATAAATTCTGGCATTTCACCTCAAAGGAGGGAAAACATCAATGGAAAAGGTTCAAATAATCTAGTAGACTGACTAAGGACCTTATACAATAGCATAGACTGGGATACTGGACTGATTAGGGACCCTTCAATCCACAAAATAGACAGAGGGGTAATACAACTAAAGTCTTTAATGCTACAAACAATAAATAATTCAACTCCACATTTCATAAGTGGATCCAATTGTGAATAACAGATAATCAAGAAAAGACCATGTTGTTAGCATTTTGTGATGACATAAAATATTTTATACTTCACAAAATTAAATTGTGGGGGGATGAATATAAGGAAATACATTTTATAGAACTTTCTGACATTTACCACCAAAGAAGGAATATATATTGAAAGTATCATTTTAGAAAGTTTTCATCTTAACTTCCAGAGAATGCTTCCATAATGAGTAATGAGCTGTTTTAGGAAAATAATTAGCTAAAGATGATAACTACAGGATGCTTGGGGCTGGTGCAATGGGATGACGTAGACAGATGGTATGGGTAGGGAGGTGGGAGGGGGGTTCAGGATGGGGAACACGTATACACCTGTGGCAAATTCATGTTGATGTATGGCAAAACCAATACAATATTGTAAGTAATAAGCCTCCAATTAAAATAAATAAATTTGTATTTTTTAAAAAAACATATTGGACTCTATCAGTCAGAAAGACTATTCAACACAGTCCTTGTATTTCCTGCTCATGAACTTTAAAAATGATCAGTATAAACAAAATTGATAAAACTTTAGACTGACCAATAAGGAGAGAAGACTAAAGTTGCTAAAGTCAGTAATAAAATAGCAGATACTACCACCTTTAAAAAATGTTTGTTGTTGTTTTTCAACAACATGTGAAGTCATGACCAACTCTTTCCAACCCCATGGACTGCAGCATGCCAGGCTTCTCTGTCTTTCAATATATCCCAGAGTCTGCTCAAATTCATGTCCTTTGAATAGATGATGCTATCTACCCATTTTATCTTTTGCTGCCCCTTTCCCCTTTGACCTTCAATCTTTCCCAGCATCAGGATCTGTTCCAATGAGTTGGCTCTTCACATCAGGTGGCCAAAGCATTGGGGCTTCAACTTCAGCATCAGGCTTTCCAATGAATATTCAGTACTGATTTCCTTTAGGATTGACTGGTTAGATATTCTTGCTGTACTAGGGACTCTCCAGAGTATTCTCCAGCATCACAATTCAAAAACATCAGTTCCTCAGCCCTCAGCCATCTTTATGGTCCAACTCTCACATATGTACATGACTACTGGAAAAAGCATAGCTTTACCATATGGATCTCTGTTGGAAAAATGATGTTTCTGCTTCTTAGTATGCTGTCTAGATTTGTCATAGCTTTCCTTCTAAGGAGGAAGCATCTCTTAATTTCATGGCCTCAGTCACCATCTGAAGTGATTTTGGAGACCAAATAATAATAATAATAATCTGTCACTTCTTCCATTTTTTTCCCCCTCTTATTTGTCATGAAGTTATGGGACCAGATGTCATAATTACTGTTTTTTTGAATATTGAGTTTTAAGCCAGCTTTTTCATGGTCTTATTTCACCCTCATCAAGAGGCCCTTTAGTTCCTTTTCACTTTTTGCCCTTAGTGTGGTTCAGTTCAGTTGCTCAGGGGTGTCCAACTCTTTGCTACCCCACGAACCACAGCACGCCAGACCTCCCTGTCCATCACCAACTCCCGGAGTTCACCCAAACCCATGTCCGTTGAGTCGGTAATGCCATCCAACCATCTCATCCTCTGTCGTCCCCTTCTCCTCCTGCCCTCAATCTTTCTCAGCATCAGGGTCTTTTCAAATGAGTTAGCTCTTTGCATCAGGTGACCAAAGTATTAGAGTTTCAGCTTCAACATCAGTCCTTCCAATGAATATTCGGGACTGATTTCCTTTAGGATGGACTGGTTGGATCTCCTTGCAGTCCAAGGGACTCTCAAGAGTCTTCTCCAACACCATGGTTCAAAAGCATCAATTCTTCTGCGCTCAGATTTCTTTATAGTCCAACTCTCACATCCATACATGACCACTGGAAAAATAGCCTTGACTAGATGGACATTTGTTGACAAAGTAATATCTCTGTTTTTCAATATGCTGTCTTGCTGTTTAGGTTGGTTGTAACTTTCCTTCCAAGGAGTAAGTGTCTTTTAATTTCAGGGCTGCAATCACCATCTGCAGTGATTTTGGAGCCCAAAAAAATAAAGTCTGACACTGTTTCCACTGTTTTTGCATATATTTGCCATGAAGTGACAGGACCGGATGCCATGATCTTAGTTTTCTGAGTGTTGAGCTTTAAGCCAACTTTTTCACTCTCTTCTTTCACCTTCATCAAGAGGCTCTTTAATTCTTCACTTTCTGCCATAAGGGTGGTGTCATCTGTGTAGTGTGGTATCATTTGCATATCGGAGGCATTGATATTTCTCCCAGCAGTCTTAATTCCAGCTGGTAACTCATCCAGCCCAGCATATTGCAGATAAGTTAAATAAGCAGGGTGACAATATACAGCTTTTCCATCTTCCTTTCCCAATTGGGAACCAGTCAGTTGTTCCATGTCCAGTTCTAACTGTTGCTTTTTGACCCACATACAGATTTCTCAGGAGGCAGGCAAGGTGGTCTGATATTCCCATCTCTTTAAGAATTTTCCATAATTTTTGTGATTTACACAATAAGAAGCTTTAGCATAGTCAGTGAAACAGAAATAGATGTTTTTCTGGAATTCCCTTGCTTTCTCCCTGACTCAATGAATGCTAGCAATTTGATTTCTGCCTCTTTGAAACCCAGGTTGTACATCTCTGAGTTCTCAGTTCACATTCTGCTGGGGACTAGCTTGAATAATTTTTTTTAACATAACCTTAATAGCATGTGAAATGAGCACAATTGTATGTAGTTCGAACATTGTCTGGCATTACCCTTCTTGGAAACTGGAAGGAAAGCTGACCTTTTCCAGTCCTGTGACTGCCGAGTTTTTCAAAGTTGCTAACATGTTGAGTCCAAAACTTTAACAGCATCATCTTTTAGAATTTTAAATAGCTCAGCTGAAATCCTATCACCTTCACTAGCTTTCTTCATAGTAATACTTTCTAAAGCCCACTTGAGTTCACACTTCAAATTGTCTGGCTGTAGGTGAATGACCACATCACCATAGTTATCCAGGTCATTGAGACCTTTTCTGTATAGTTCTTCTGTGTATTTTTGCCACCTCTTCTTAATCTCTTCTGCTTCTGTAGGTCCTTACCATTTCCATCTTTTGTTGTGCCCATCCTTTCATGTAATGTTCCCTTGATATCTCCAATTTTCTTGAAGAGATCTCTAGTCTTTCTCAGTCTATTGTTTTCCTCTATGTCTTTGAACTGTTTTTGTAAAAAGGTCTTATTTCTCCTTGTTATTCTCAGGAACTCTTCATTCAGTTGAGTATATCTTTCCCTTTCTCTCTTGCCTTTTGCTTCTCTTCTTTCCTCACCTGCTTGTACAGTCTCCTCAGACAACCACTTTGCCTTCTTGCATTTCTTCTTCTTGAGGATATTTTCAGTCACTGCTTCTTGTAAATTATGAACCTCCATCCTTAGTCTTTAGATACTCTGTCTACCAGATCTAATCACTTGAATCTATTCATCAACTACACTGTATAATCATAAGGAATTTGATTTAGGTCATATCTGAATGACATATTGCTTTTCCCTACCTTCTTTAAGTGAAGCCTGAATTTTGGAATAAAAACCTCATGATTTGAGCCACTGTCAATCCATCTGGTGATGTCCATGTGTAGAATTGTCTTCTGTATTGTTGGAAAGGGTGCTTGCTATGACCAGTGTTTTCTATTGACAAAACTCTGTTAGCCTTTGCCCCACTTCATTTCATACTCCAAGGCCACATTTGCCTGTTCTTCAGGTGTTTCTTATCTTACTTTTGTATTCCAAACCCCTATGATGAAAAGGACATCTTTTGTGGTGTTAGTTCTATGAGGTCTTGTAGGTCTTCATAGAATTAGTCAGCTTCAGCATCTTTAACATTAGTTGTTGGGGCATAGACTTGAATTAATGTGTTTTTCCTTGATTTGCCTTGGTAGCGAACTGAGATCATTCCATCATTTTTGAGATTACCTCCAAGTACTGCATTTTGGATGCTTTTGTTAACTATGAGGGCTCCTCCATTTCTTCTAAAGGATTCTTGTTCACAGTAGTAGTTATGGTCATCCGAATTTCATTTGCCCATTTATGTCCATTTAAGTTCACTGATTCCTAAGATTTCGATATTCACTTTTGCCATCTCATGCTTGACTGAATCCAGTTTACCTTGATTCATGGACCTATGCATGGACCTATTCAAGGTTCCTATGCAATACTGTTCTTTACAGCATCAGACTTTATTTTCACCACCAAACACATCCACAACTGACCATCATTTCTGCTTTGGCTGAACCACTTCATTCTTTCTGGAACTCTTAGTTATTGCCCTCCACTCCTCCCTAGTAGCATATTGGACACCTTCCAACCTGGCAGGCTCATCTTCCAGTGTCATATATTATTGTCTTTCATACTGTTCATGGAGTTCTCATGGCAAGAATCCTGGAGTTGTTTGCCATTTCCTCCTTCAGTGAACCATATTTTGTCAGAACTCTTCACTATGGCCTGTGTGTCTTGGGTGGCCCTGAAAGGCATGGCTCATAGCTTCACTGAGTTAGACAAGCCTTTTAGCCAAAACAAGGCTGTGATTCATTAAGTAGACAGAATTATTTCATTATTAAAAATGTGTTATGGAATAATATGTTGAATTTTATTTAAAAAATCTTTTTATGAAGATAAATGATCAAATTCACAGAAAGAAACAAACTGTTAAAATTGACTTAAGAAAAAAATCTGAATAGACTTATAGTAAATAAAGAGATCAAATCAGTAATCAAACAACTTCCCACAAAGTAAGTTAAGTCTAAGCCTAGATGGTGTCACTGGTGAATTCTACCAAATCCTTGGAGAGTTCCATGGACTGTGTAGTCCATGGGGTTGCAAAAAGTCAGACATGACTGAGCGACTTTCACTTCACTTCACTTAAAGAATTAACAGCAGCCCATTACAACTCTTGCAAAAACACAAGGAGGGAAAACATACCAATGCTTTCTATGAAGCTAGTATTATTCTACTACCTAATCCAAACAAAGACATCACAAAGAAAGAAAACTACAAAGTAATATTCATTATAAATATAGATGTAAAGATCTTCAACAAAATGCTAACAAACAAAATCCAGTAACCTACAGAAAGCCTCCTACACAATGAACAAGTGAAATTTTCCCCAAGAGTGTAAGATTAGTTTATCATATGAAAATCAATCAGTTTAATACAATCATGTTAAAGATAAGAAAATCTATGATAATCTCAATCACTGCTAAAAAAGAATTTAATAAAAATCCAATACCCTTTTGTGGTAAAAACTCTCAATAACAATAAAAGGGTTCTTTCTCAATCTGATCAAGTATGAGTGCAAAAACTCACAATTACATCATAGTAATTATGGAACCATGACAGCTTTTCCCTTAAGTTCAGCAACAAAATAAGGATGTCCACTCTCATCACTCTGTTCAATGTTGTATTGGAGCTACTGGCCAGAGGAATTAGACAAGAAAAAAAAGGGGGGCATCCAGTTTAGAAAGAAAGAGGCAAAACTATCTTTATTTGGAGATGACATAATCTTGTATATACAAAATCTTCAGGAACCCAAAGTGGGTGGAGGGGGTGCCTTTTAGATTAATTAAACATTTTTTAAACAAGTTTTCCAGACACAAGACAAACATACAAAAATCCACTGGACTTCTGTACATTAGCAATGACTAAACCAAAAAATAAATTAAGAAAAAAATTCCTTTTACAATAGCATTAAAAACATTAAAATGTTTAGTAATATGTATCAAAAGAAATGTAAGACTTTTACACTGAAAACGGCAAAGCAATGTTGAAATAAATGAAATAAGTTTTAAATAAATGAAGAGACATCCTGTGTTCATGGATTAAAATATTTAATCACTTTATATTGATAAGATGAAAATACTCCCTAAATTGACCTACAATTTCAAGGCAATCCTCATCAAAATCCCAGCTGACTTCTTTGCAGAAACTAACAAGAGAGCCCTTAAAGTAGCATGGAAGGAAGTTCAAGGACCCAAAATTTCTCAAACAATTTTGATAAAGAAGAAAAAATGAAGGACTCACACTTTGGTATTTCAAAATTTACTGCAAAGTTAAGGTAATTAGAGTTTTTACTGGCATGAAGGTACATATAGAGATCAACAGAAAGGAATCAAACTCTTACATTTATGTTAAGAAATAATATCTTACATTTAACACCAATGATTTTCAAGATAATTCAATTGGGAAAGAGTAGTGCTTTTAGTAATTACAAAATGAACTTGGACCTACTACCTCACAGCATACATAAAAATTGACTCAAAATATATTGTAAATCTAAATGTAAGAGCTAAAACTATAAAATTCCTAAAAGAAAATATAAGAGTAAATCCTTATGACCTTGGAGTATAATACCTTCTTAAATATGACATTAAAAGCATAAGCAACCTATAGATAAGCTGGACTTCACCAAAATTAAAAAGTGTTGTGCCTCAAGAGAAACCATTAATAAAGTGAAAAGACAATACAAAGAATCTAAGAAGATACTTGCTAATTCTATACCTGATAATGATCTAAATCCAAAATGTGTAAAAAGCGTTTAAAACTATTTATACAATAAAAAGATAAATAACCCAACTAAAAATCTGGCAATACAATTGAAGACATTTTTCCAAAGTACATATGCAAATTGAAACAAGTTCATGAAAAGATGCTAAATATCGTTGATCATTAAAAAAATATATACCAAAAGCATAATATGGTACTTTTTCACTAGTATGATTGTAACAAAAGAGATGGACAATAACATGTTTGTGAAATGTGGAGAAATTGGAACACTCATTCGTTGCCAGAAGGAATGTAAAATGGTGTGGCCACAATGGAAAATGGCATGTCTGTTACTCAGAAAGATATATCTAGAGTTAGCCTATGACCCAGGAATTCCACTTCCAGGTATATTTCCAAGATAGTTGAAAGCACATTTTCACACAAAAAATATGTATAAAAATGTTCACAGTAGCTTAACTCATAATGGCCCCAATTTGGAAAAAGAAAAACAAATGCTTGTTAATCAATGCATAGATAAACAAAAAGTTGTATGTGTATATAATAGAATAATATTTGGCAATAAATATGGACTTATTATTGATACATGGTACAACATGGATGAACCTACACATGATGTATGATTTCATTCATATAAAATGTTCATAAGAAGAAAATCCATAGAGACAGAAAGTAGATTAGTGGTCACCAAGTACCTGAGGAGGAGTCATTGGGGAATATCTGTTAAAGGGTACAGAATTTCTTTTTAGGGTGATGAAAATGTCCTGTGACATACTATTTTGCATGATATATGAATATAATAAAAGTCACTGAATTGTACAGTTTTAATGGGTGAATTTTATTGTATGTGAATATTTCAGTAAAAATAATAATAATAATATTCACATACTTCTTATAGTGTTTTTTAGTTTACAGTTTCATAGGTACAACCAGAAGTGGAACTCCTTTCAGACCATATTTTGCTACCATTCCCTTTTTAGACAGCTGAGTGAAAAGAAGTTCATAAGGCATCTGCCACAATTATAGCCAAGAAGAGTACAGTAGATGACAACAAATCACAGCTGTTCTTTTTACCTTAGGGATGTTGGATAATAAAACCTTCTATCATTGGTTGTAAAAGAATAAATAAGAAAATTATAACACAGTTCAACATATAAAGACTTTAGAATATCTTATATTCTCTTTCCTTCTTATAACTTTAAATATTCTAACAAAAATATTGCATTGATCTGTGTGCTGACACTGTATGGCTGTAAAGCCCATTTGTTCATATATTAAAATAAAGTTACTCCTATGGCCTGCTCTTCAGGTTTGTCTTAAAGGATATTAGCTGATCAAAAATACCACATGTCTTAACCATGATTAACTTTTTTAAGTTTTTCTAGTCAAGATAATCATGAATTGTCTATAGTGCCAGACCTTTGTAGTTAAAGATAGAGGATTACCTTCATCTCTAGACGATTCCCACAATGTGTTATGATCCACACTGTTTCAAGACAAGGAACTGCAGGAACCATGCAGGCAAAGGAAAAAGATGGGGTAATGAGAAATTAATTCATGGAGATTCCAGTCTCTCTAAGGAAAGGCATAAGGCCAACAGGCTGTGCTCTAAAGGGAATACAGTGGATTGATTTTGATCAGGTATCCTTCTATTTGCCCTTCTGTCCACGAATCCATCCATCCCTTTATTCAGTGTTCATTATGCTATAGGCACTTAAGCTAGGAAATAAACATCACTCAATAACTTGGGAGTCCAGAGTTGGAGGGGGAAAGACATTATGGCAGAAATCAGTACTTTTGAAGCTAAGCAGATATGTTTCCAAATATTAAATCCATTATTTCAAAACCATGTCAGTAATCACAGAAAATTAACCAAGATGATCACATGGCTCACAGCCTTGTGGAACTCAATGAAACTATGAGCCATGTCCTGCAGAGCAATCCACAGAACAGACAGGTCATGGTGAAGAGTTGCCAAAACATGGTCTGCTGGAGAAGGGAATGGCAAGCCACTTCAGAAGTCTTGCCTTGAACAAGAATACTGCACAGTATGAAAAGACAAAACATTAGCAGTATGAAAAGACAAACATTTGACAAACAATGTCAAAGATATGACATTGGAAGATGAGCCCCCCAGGTTGACAGGTGTCCAATATGTTACTGGGGATGAATGGAGAAATAACTCCAGAGAGAATGAAGAGGCTGAGCCAAAGTGGAAATGATGCCCAGTTGAGGATGTGCCTGGTAGTGAAAGTAAAGTTCTATGCTGAAAAGAATAATACTGTATAGGAACATAGAATGTTAAGTCCATGAATCAAGGTACATTAGATGTGATCAAATAGGAAATGACAAGAATGAGCATCAACATTTTAGGATTCAGTGAAATAAAATGGACAGGAAAGAGAGAACTTAATTCAGATGACCATTATATCTACTACTGTGGGCAAGAATCCCTTAGAAGAAATGGAATACCCTGCATAATCAACAAAAGTATGAAATGCAGTACTTGAGTGCAATCACAAAATGACAGAATGCTCTCCATGCGTTTCCCAGGCAAACCATTCAACATCAGAGTAATTCAAGTCTATGACGCAATGACTAATGTCGAAGAAGCTAAAGTTGAATGGTTCTACAAAGACCTATAAGACCTTCTAGAACTAACACCAGAAATGATGTCCTTTTCATTACAGAGGACTGGAAGGCAAAAGTAGGAAGTCAAAGGATACCTGGAGTAACAGGCAAGCTTGGCCTTAGAGTACAAGATGAAAGAGGCAAAGGCTAATGGAGTTTGCCAAGAGAACAAACTGGTCATAGCAAAGGCCCACTTCCAAGAACACAAGAGAAGACTCAGTACATGGAAATCATCAGATGGTCAATACTGAAATCAGATAGACTATATATTTTGCAGCTGAACATGGAGAAGCTCTACACAGCAAAAAAAAAAAAAAAAAAGGAAAAAGAAAGAAAAGAAAAAATACTGGGAGCTGACTCTGGCTCAGGTCATGATCTCCTTATTGCCAAATTCAGACTTAAATTGAAGAAAGTAAAAAAAAAACACTAGGCCATTCAGGTATGACCTAAATCAAATCCCTTATGATTATACAGTGGAAGTGACAAATAGATTCAAGGGATTAGATCTGATAGACAGAGTACCTGAAGAACTATGGACAGATGTTCATGACATTGTAGAGAAGGCAGTGACCAAAACCATCCACAAGAAAAAGAAAAGCAAGATGGCAAAATGGTTGCCTGAGGACACCTTACATATACCTGGGAAAAGAAGACAAACAAAAGACAAAGGAGAAAAGGAAAGGTGTACCCAACTGAATGCAGAATTCCAAAGAATAGCAAGGAGATATAAGAAAGCCTCCTTAAGTGAGCAATGCAAAGAAATAGAGGGAAACAATAGAATGGGAAAGACTAGAGCTTTATCCAAGAAATTAGAGATATTGAGGGAACATTTCAGGCAAAGATGAGCACAATAAAGGACAGAAATGGTGTGGACCTAACAGAAGCAGAAGAGATTAAGAAGAGGTGGCAAGAATACACAGAACTACTCAAAAAAAGTCTTAATGACCCAGATCACTACAGTGGTGTGGTCACTCACCAAGAACTAGACATCCTGGAGTATGAATTCAAGTGGGATTTAGAACACATTACTACGAACGAAGCTAGTGGACTTGATGGAATTCCAGCTGAGGTATTTCAAATGCTAAAAATGATGCTGTTAAAGTGCTGTATTCAATATGTCAGCAAATTTGGATAACTCAGCAGTGGGCACAAGAAGTCAATTTTCATTCCAATCCCAAACAAGGCCAATGCCAAACAATGTTCAAATTATCACACAACTGCTCTCACTTTACACACTAACAAGGAAATGCTCAAAAATCCTTCAAGTTAGGCTTCAACAGTACGTGAACTGAGAAATTCCAGATGTACAAGCCGAATTTAGAAAAGGCAGAGGAACCAGAGATCAAATTCCCAATGTTTGTTAGGTCAGGAGGTAAGTAAGAGAATTCCAGAGAAACATTTGCTTCTGCTTCAGTGACTACTCTAAAGACTTTGACTGTGTGGATCACAGCAAAGTGTGGAAAATTCCTAAAGATATGGGAGTACCAGACCACCTTACCTGCCTCCTGAGAAACCTGTATGCAGGTCAAGAAGCAAACTTTAGAACTGAACATGGAACAAAGAACGGGTTCAAAATTGGGAATGGTATACATTAAGGATATATATTGTCATATCCTGCTTATTTAACTTATATGCAGAGTGATGTCAGGCTAGATGAATCACAAGCTGGAATTAAGATTGCCAGGACAAATATCAACAATCAGATATGCAGATGACACCACCCTTATGGGAAAAAGTGAAGAAGAACTGAAGAGCATCTTAAGGTGAAAGAAGAGAGTGAAAAAGCTGGCTTAAAACTCTGCATTCAAGAAGCTAAGAGCATGGCTAATAGATGGAGAAAAAATGGTAACAGTAGCAGGTGTTATTTTCTTTGGCTCCAAAATCACTGTGAACAGTGACTGCAGCCACAAAATTAAAAGATACTTGCTCTTTGGAAGAAAAACTGTGACAAATCTTTACAGTGTATTAAAAAGCAGAGACATCACTTTGCCAACAAAGGTCCATGTAGTCAAAGCTATGGTTTTTCCAGTTGTCATGTACAGATGTGAGAATTGGACCATAAGAAAGCTGAGCATTGAAGAACTGATGCTCTTGAGCTGTGGTGCTGGAGAACAGTGTTGAAAATCCCTTGGACAGCAAGGGGATCAAACCAGTCAGTCCTAAAGGAAATCAACCCTGAAATTCACTGGAAGGACTGAGGCTGAAACTGAAGCTCCAATATTTTGGCCGCCTGTTGGAGTGAGCTGACTCATTTAAAAAGACCCTGATGTGGGGAAAGATTGAGGCAAGAGGAGATGGAGGTAGCAGAGGATTAGTTGGTTGGAGGATATCCATCGACTGAATGGATATCCGTTTGAGCAAACTCTTGGAGATCATGACAGATAGGGACTTTTGGCATGCTTGGTGTTCATGGGGTCATGAAGAGCCAGAAATAACTGAGAGACTGAACAACAGTGAAATATCAATAATAGGATGCCAAAAGATGCCAAGCTCTGTGATTCCTCCTTCTTGTTCTTTAACCCCATTTAACCTTCACAGAATGTGAGATGTGTGTTATATTTTCCAAATAAGGAACATGTGAATCAAGAAATTTAAGTAACTTACAGAGGACATAATATGGATTCGGACTCCAAAGCCCACAATCTTTCTATAATGCCATCCTGGGCACAAGATTCCCCCATTGCATGGTGAGGCAACCTTATCCAAGCTGAAGTTCTAGGCAGAGATATAATCCCAGAGGAGACAAAGTTTGCTATGTAGCAAAAATGAGGCCATCAGCTTGTAAGTTACCTAGCGTATCTACGTACTAGAAATCAAGTCTCACCAATGGGTCAGCTAAAGCCACTGATGCTGGCATCTGCTAGTCTAGGTCATATCAAGAACTAGGGTGAGGAGATTTCAGTGAGGGAAGAGCATAATTAATTCCACCTGAAAGAGTTTGAAATTATGACCCATTAGAAACAAAGCCTGAGATACAATTGCCTGTATATACAATACATATGAAAGTGAAAAGTGAAAGTGAAGTTGCTCAGTCGTGTCTGACTCTTTGTGACCCCATGGACTGTAGCCTACCAGGCTCCTCCCTCCATGGGATTCTCCAGGCAAGAGTACTGGAGTGGGTTGTCATTTCCTTCTCCAAGGGATCTTCCCAATCCAGGGATCGAACCCAGGTCTCCTGAATTCCAGGCAGACGCTTTAACCTCTGAGCCGCCAGGGAAGCCCCAATACAATACATATAGCAATGCTCAAATCCTATATGAAATATCTTCTAGTATTAATAGGGACATTTGCCTCTCTTCCTCCAACATAGAAACAATGCCTCTTCAAGCTGGAAGCCAAAGAGTAAATGCTTATTTGCTGGTTGCAGTGAACATTGTTTTGATAACTCTTAATGAGGATAGCAGACATTAATGTTATATACAAGCCTTAGAGTTGAAAACAGAAATATCAACATAGGCACTATCTCCTACCCACTCCAGTACTCTTGCCTGGAAAATCCCATGGACGGAGGAGCCTGGTAGGCTGCAGTCCATGGGGTCGCTAAGAGTCGGACATGACTGAGCAACTTCACTTTGACTTTTCACTTTCATGCATTGGAGGAGGAAATGGCAACCCACTCCAGTGTTCTTGCCTAGAGAATCCCAGGGACGGGGGAGCCTGGTGGGCTGCCGTCTATGGGGTCGCACAGAGTCGGACACAACTGAAACGACTTAGCAACAGCAGCAGCAGTTGGTTAATGGAGTTGAGCCAGGATACCTACATAGTCTAAACAAAGTGGATAATTGTGCAATTATCTGATGAATTTTTTTTTCATTTATGTGTTTATATTTCTATTTCAGTACAGAAGTTTTTTATTTTACTGCACAACGTCCTGGAGATATTTACATGCCAGTTTACATAGACTCTAACTCAATCTAGTTAGTTAACTACTTAACTCTTTCACACGGCTAGACTAAAATTGATGCATCTTGTTATATTCATTAATTCTTCAGTTTTTTCTATGTTTAATAATTCTGTAATGAAATTAAAAATTTTTTATGTATTAGTTCTAAGAAGTAGAATTATTGAGTCAATTATTTTATGTATTTAAATGATGATGTTGATAGTTATTGTAAGAAATGCTGTCTGGGGATTTTTTCACATGTTTCAACTAATTTATATTCCTTTTTCATGAACTGCTTATAAATTAACTTTATATATTTCCCTTGATTGATCTTTTCCATTTAATT
The DNA here is from genome assembly GCF_029407905.1 of Bubalus kerabau. Taxonomy (NCBI): domain Eukaryota; kingdom Metazoa; phylum Chordata; class Mammalia; order Artiodactyla; family Bovidae; genus Bubalus; species Bubalus kerabau. Next base: position 17,508,734 of record NC_073644.1, on the reverse strand, counting down.
TGGATAGTGTAGTCACTTTAACAATATTTTTCTTTATTCTTCCAATTCATGAACATTGGGTATCCTTCTTTGTTTCTTAAATTTCTTTTATTAATATTAAACATTTTTCAGTATACAAGTATTTTGTTTCCGTTATTTACTTTATTCCTATGTATGTTATTAGGACTGTTATTTTTTAATATAAATTCATTTATTTTAATTGGAGGCTAGTTGCTGCTGCTGCTGCTAAGTTGCTTCAGTAGTGTCCGACTCTGTGCGACCCCATAGACGGCAGCCCACCAGGCTCCCCCGTCCCTGGGATTCTCCAGGCAAGAACAATGGAGTGGGTTGCCAGTTCCTTCTCCAATGCATGAAAGTAAAAAGTGAAAGTGAAGTCGTTTAGTCGTGTCTGACTCTTAGCAACCCCATGGACTGCAGCCCAATAGGCTCCTCCATCCATGGGATTTTCCAGGCAAGAGTACTGGAGTGGGGTGCCATTGCCTTCTCCGTGGAGGCTATTTACTTTACAATATTGTATTGGTTTTGCCATACATCAACATGAATCAGCCACGGGTGTATACGTGTTCCCCATCCTGAACTCCCCTTCCACCTCCCTCCCCGTGCCATCCCTCTGGGTCATCCCAGTGCACCAGCCCCAAGCATCCTGTATCATGCATTGAACCTGGACTGGCGATTCATTTTATATATGATATTATATATGATATTATACATGTTTCAATGCCATTCTTCCAAATCATCCCACCCTCTCCCTCTCCCACAGAGTCCAAAACACTATTCTTTATATCTGTGTCTCTTTTGCTGCCTCAAAATTAAAAGCTTCTGCACAACAAAGGAAATTATAAGCAAGGTGAAAAGACAGCCTTCAGAATGGGAGAAAATAATAGCAAATGAAGCAACTGACAAACAACTAATCTCAAAAATATACAAGCAACTCCTACAGCTCAATTTCAGAAAAATAAACGACCCAACCAAAAAATGGGCCAAAGAACTAAACAGACATTTCTCCAAAGAAGACATACAGTTGGCTAACAAACACATGAAAAGATGCTCAACATCACTCATTATCAGAGAAATGCAAATCAAAACCACAATGAGGTACCATTTCACACCAGTCAGAATGGCTGCTATCCAAAAGTCTACAAGAAATAAATGCTGGAGAGGGTGTGGAGAAAAGGGAACCCTCTTACACTGTTGGTGGGAATGCAAACTAGTACAGCCACTATGGAAAACAGTGTGGAGATTCCTTAAAAAACTGGAAATAGAACTGCCATACGAACCAGCAATCCCACTGCTGGGCATACACACTGAGGAAAGCAGAATTGAAAGGGACACGTGTACCCCAATGTTCATCACAGCACTGTTTATAATAGCCAGGACATGGAAGCAACCTAGATGTCCATCAGCAGATGAATGGATAAGAAAGCTGTGGTACATATACACAATGAAGTATTACTCAGCCATTAAAAAGAATACATTTGAATCAGTTCCAATGAGGTGGATGAAACTGGAGCCTTTTATACAGAGTGAAGTAAGCCAGAAAGAAAAACACTAATACAGTATGCTGCTGCTGCTAAGTCGCTTCAGTCGGGTCCGACTCTGTGTGACCCCATAGACGGCAGCCCACAAGGCTCCCCCGTCCCTGGGGTTCTCCAGGCAAGAACACTGGAGTGGGTTGCCATTTCATTCTCCAATGCATGAAAGTGAAAAGTGAAAGTGAAGTCACTCAGTAGTGTCCAACTCTTCACGACCCCATGGACTGCAGCCTACCAGGCTCCTCTGTCCATGGGATTTTCCAGGCAAGAGTACTGGAGTGGGGTGCCATTGCCTTCTCCTCCAATACAGTATACTAACGCATATATATGGAATTTAGAAAGATGGTAACAATAACCCTGTATGCGAGACAGCAAAAGTGACACAGATGTATCTGATGAATTTAAACACTAAAGAAAGTAACTCTGGATAATTAAGATTTTGTTTGAAACTACTGGAACGTCTTTCTTTGGGAAAAAGTCATAAAGACTAAAGTGGAGGTAGGTGTGCATATATGCCTTCACCATTGCATTACATACAGCCTGAAAAGAAAGTTAGGCTGAGAGATCCAACTTTCCTGGATGTTTTCTATAAGCTACATGTTTAGGAATCCCTCTCTGCTGCCTTCATTTGGAGCTAAGATACAAATAAAATTATGAAATGGTATTATTTTAGGATAATCCTTTTTGGAAGCTGAATGTTTAAGATTCTGGAGAGAAGCAGTCCCCGTCGCTTGGTGTGATCTGGTGTGATACAAGCCTTGTGATTTTAATGCTGTACTGTGTCAAGATAGTGGCTGGACCTACATGGAGCTTCTTTGGTTGAGGAAGCACCAGTCCCTAATATGACACAATGAATATGGTGGTTGGGATCTAGATGTAGCTATATAGCGTTGATGCAAAACTGGTTGCCATGGAGCTTTGAGGGCAGTCAACTGCTTTGCAAATGATCAGACTTGAACAGGCTAACTCTTATCTATAAATATTATTGTCCATGTTCAATAGATGGAATAACTGAGGCATGGAGAGATTAACTAGCTCAAAGACAAATATCAAAGAGATTATACTTCTGGGCCAAATCCCAGGTCTGTTTGGCTCCAAAATTGCTACACTCTAATGACTTCATAGAGGGCTTCCCTGGTGGCTCAGTGGTATAGAACCTGTCTGCCAATGCAGGAGACGCAGTTTCAATCCTTGGGTCGAGAAAATCTCCTAGAGAAGGAAATTGCAACCCACTCCAGTATTATTTTATTCTTGCTTGGGAAATCTGATGGACAGAGGAGTCTAGAGGGCTACTGGCTGTAGTGTCACAAAGAGTTGGACACGACTTAGCAACTTAGCACTAACAACAACAGTGACTTCATACACCCCAACAAAAACTATTCCCACAAAATTGAAAAAAAGATATATATTTATATAATGCATTACCTCAATTGGGGCTGTTTTCATTGTAATATGGGGTAAGACAGTTAGCCCAGTTCCCTGCAGTTGGCATTCCCTTATAATCGCATTATAGATTATCCAGGCATGACCATCCCACTGGACCAGAATTACCTAACCTGTCAAGCAATGTAGCAAACACTTTCCTTCAGAATTGAAAATAAAAAATAAGAATTAAAATCAGATACAGAGAAAATGGGAATATGTTGTATTCTTATATAAGGCAATTACCTTAATTATTCAAGTAGTAGTAGGGCAAATAGATGGGGAAACAGTGGAAACAGTGGCTGACTTTGTTTTTTGTTTTTGATGGGGCGGGGGCTCCAAAATCACTGCAGATGGTGATTGCAGCCATGAAATTAAAAGACACTTACTCCTTGGAAGGAAAGTTATGACCAACCTAGACAGCATATTAAAAAGCAGAGACATTACTTTGCTAACGAAGGTCCATCTAATCAAGGCTATAGTTTTTCCAGTAGTAATGTATGGATGTGAAAATTGGACTATAAGGAAAGTTGAGCGCCGAAGAATTGATGCTTTTGAACTGTGGTGTTGGAGAAGACTCTTGAGAGTCCCTTGGACTGCAAGGAGATCTAACCAGTCCATCCTAAAGGAGATCAGTCCTGGGTGTTCATTGGAAGGACTGATGTTGAAGCTGAAACTCTAATACTTTGGCCACCTGATGTGAAGAGCTGACTCATTTGAAAAGACCCTGATGCTGGGAAAGATTGAAAGCAGGAGGAGAAGGGGATGACAGAGGATAAGGTAGTTGGATGGCATCACCAACTTGATGGACATGAGTTTAAGCAAGCTCCAGGAATTGGTGATGGACAGGGAAGCTTGGCATGCTGCAGTCCATGGGGTCACAAAGAGTCGGACACGACTTAGTGTCTGAACTGAACTGACTGAGTATTCAAGTAGTATGCACATATTAATTCAAATAATTTCAAAGTCAAAATATAAATTTTAGCACATTTTTCATGGATCAAAATAGATTGAGTATTGGAAATTCTGTATGATAAAACATTAAACTTTATGGGATAAAGTAAACTTCCCATTCACCAAGCAGTTGACAGTCAATTTCAACTATTGAACATTACTTTATATCAAAACAGTTTATATACTCTTTTGAAAACATTAGTCAAAACCTAAACAAGAAAATATTAATGACGTTGCATTTCTGCCAACATTTAATAAAGACTTTTTACAGCTTCAATAACTAGTTAGCAAGAAACCACATAACAAAAGTTGGATAGGGGAGTGATTAGGGAGGAATATAAATTCTAAGAAAGAAGTTTACTAGCTCCTAGGACCTCCTAAGGAATAAAAAGCAGCTCCAGATTATGCACCTATACCTGGTGCGAGATGTACACCTGGTGTGAGAAACATAACAAATATCCAAGTATATAATCAGTTCAGATCAGTTCATTCACTCAGTCATGTCCAACTCTTTGTGATCTCATGAACCACAGCATGCCAGGCCTCCCTGTCCATCACCAAATCCCAGAGTCCACCCAAACCCATGTCCTTTGAGTCGGTGATGGCATCCAACCATCTCATCCTCTGTCATCCCCTTTTCTTCTTACCCTCAATCTTTCCCAGGATCAGGGTCTTTTCAAATGAGTCAGCTCTTCACATCAGGTGGCCAAAGTATTGGAGTTTCAGCTTCAACATCATTCCTTCCAATGAACACCCAGGACTGATCTCCTTTAGGATGGACTGGTTGGATCTCCTTGCAGTCCAGGGGACTCTCAGGAGTCTTCTCCAACACCACAGTTCAATTGCATCAATTCTTCGGCACTCAGCTTTCTTCATAGTGCAACTCTCACATCCATACATGACCACTGGAAAAACAATAGCCTTGACTAGATGGACTTTTGTTGACAAAGTAATGTCTCTGCTTTTTAATATGCTGTCTAGGCATGTCTAGGTTGGTCATAACTTTCCTTCCAAGGAGTAAGTGTCTTTTAATTTCATGGCTCCAATCACCATCTGCAGTGATTTTGGAGCCCAGAAAAATAAAGTCTGACACTGTTTCCACTGTTTCCCCATCTATTTGCCAATGAAGTGATGGGACTAGATGCCATGATCTTAGTTTTCTTAATGTTGAGCTTTAAGCCAACTTTTTCACTCTCCTCTTTCACTTTAATCAAGAGGCTCTTTAGTTCCTCTTCACTTTCTGTCATAAGGGTGGTATCATCTGCATATCTGAGGTTATTGATATAAGTATATAATACTTTGCTCTAAATTGAGAAATGAAGAGTTTTGAGTGATTATATTGAGATCTTTTCATATGAAGGGGAAATGTTATAGAACTTTTATATTAGAATCTATTTTCCAAGAACAGCTCAGAAGTTCTCTTTTGGAAAATTGTGGCTAAAGAATTAAAAAAAAATAGAACATCTTGGTTTGAAAAGCAGAGCAAGAAATAAATCACACACAAATTTCAAAAATGAGAGAATTATGTCATATCTAATATCAAGTGGCAATAGCAGGACACTAGACTGGGCAAGAATTAGTATGAAAAATTGCCTGGTTTAAATAGCAATAAAGGATTTAATGGGAGAAAGTATCAGGAATATGGGTGATCCAGCCAGTAAAAGAGCATTAAGTGGGTAATACAGTATTCAAAATATATCCTGAATATTCATGAGTTGATCTTATTGTGAATTATCTACACAGTGACATTTTCAAGTAGTAAAACATTTGACTAAAAGGAAGTAGTTCCTGAGCTTCTGAACATTATAAAATTCATAGTATAAAGGAAGGAAAATTGAGTGCTATGAGTAAATAATGAATAGTTGAATAAAATGTTGGAGAATAGGAGCTGTACCATTTAAAGTAATGTTACCATTTGGGAAAAATCCATACATTTTGATATATTCAAAAAACACATGAAAAGTTTTTGGTTTACAAAGATAGAAATATCTTCCTTCCTAGTCTGTTTTTCAAACATTGGTGCATATACTTGTTCACTTAAGAGAATTGTTTTCATTAAAATTTGGAAAGAGCTACAAAAAAGTCTCAGATAAGAAAAAAAAAATCACGTCCAGTTTAAGAAAAGACTGTCCTTTTGCTCTCATGAAGCTATCTGGAAGGAAGCAAACAAATTACAACAGCAACGGAAGCAGCAGCAAAAGTCCAGTCAGGAAAAAAAGAATCAACTTAGGAAAATGACATCACTTCAGAGCCCCCAGTAGCTATGGAAATCAGGAGAACTCAAATACATGCAGGTGAAACTCTGGCTGCACTTAACTCATGCAAAAGAACCTGCTGAGAAAATGCATCAGGTTTGACCTGAATTAGCCAAACAGGCTGTCTAAAGCTGTGTCTGCATGTCAGCAAATGGTGTGAGATGAAATAAATATATATGTAGTTTGTTGCCATAGAACTTCTTTATGAACATACTGTCAACACGGTTTGCTTTTATATCTTGGTCCAAAACATGACAGTCAAACTGAGTGGTTTTCCCAGTGGTTTTCTTTAGAAATAGCTAACTGTGGTTTCTGGGTCTGCAGGAGGTGATGTTCCAGCTGAGGGGAGTTCACAAGCCCACCATTTTTACCTGAAGCTTCATCTCATAGAGGTGCTAATGAGTACTCCCATCCAACTTCTCTTTCTTTTTTGGCATCATAATCATGGTTACATTCAGCATCCAAGATTTAAATAAAGGAGCACTCTTCCAGCAACTTAATAGAAAGAAAAATCTTGATCATAGCCAAAGAAACCCTGTCACCTACAGCCTCAAAAATAAAATCCAACCTTTCCTTCATTCATATTAATTGAATTTGGGGTTCACTCCAAGTTCTGTGCACTGCCAAGAGAAAAAAAAGTACCTTCCCACCCCATTCCCCCTAAATTTTACACATGTAAGTTTGAGATTTAAAAATCTCTAAAGTTATTGTGAAGATGAATCTAACTTAAAGATATTAAAACTTAACAGAACTCCAAACACTCCTCCCTTCCATCAAAAGTAAAATTTTTGGTTAGTCTGCTTCCTGGGGAAAAAAAGTACATGATCACTAGGGAGATGGATACTTATAATTAATACACCCTGTGAATGTCAGCTTCAGCATAACTTTTCCCTCCACACTTGTCATGGTGTCGCATTCATCCTTGAGGGATCCATCAATTCACACGGAAGCATCAGGAGGCCAGAAGGAAAGTTTGTCTTCATTTCTTCCTTCTTTCCAAGGTTAACTATCTTCAGATCACATTCAGACTAAAATAAGGAACTTGGGTTTTTGTTGTTTTTTTTTTTTTTCCTAGGGTTTTAGCTCTTAAAGCAAAAAGAAAGGAAAGAAAAATTAAGCCTAAAATGAGTGTGATGCATATTCATGAAGGTCAAAGCAATACTCAAGCTATTGCAGTATTGGTGACCTGGAGTTGTAACAATTTACTGATCTTGATCTGTAAAAGATCTGATGAAATGTAGAACAGAGATATCTTCAAATGTAATGATAGGCCCATATATCTCTATTAGTAAATAAACCTGTAAATACAGAGTCATGAAATGATAAAATACAGGTTCATGAAGTGATAAAAGGTGTTGATTGTAACAAAGCAAGGACAGTGATACTACACTGAAGACTGAAGCCTAAAGGGGACAATCCATCTGCTGCTCAGAAAGTGTGAGAGCACAATAGAAGCAGAGAACACGATGACCTCCTCTATTCTCTCTGCTACCTTTATATTTTTATCCCCATGTATTATACCAGTCTCTCCCTGTGCATAGCATTAATAATCCTTAGTATTATTTTTAAATATATTTCTGTGAGCCTCAGTTTAGCTTGGGACTTAGATTTCTTGAAACACTTTTTTTTAGCTTTTTATTGTGTAATTTTATTTTTCTTTTCCATCTACTCTTAGCCCTTTGTTCCTTCTTTCCTCCATCCCTTTTAATCTTTGACTCCATCTGATCTGAAAACCTGCACACATTTTCTGTAAATGACTCTTTATGCTCTGAATTTGGAATATCATCTGGACTTTATTTTCAGACTTTCTCATCCCCTTTTCAGCCACATGACTGCCTCAGCACTACTCTAACTGCATTTGTTTAATCTGAGGAATGAAGAGACTGCTAGTTTCTTCTATGTGTTATTCCTTTCCTGCCCCTTTCTCTGACTGCTTTTTCCATGCCTTGATACTCCATCACCAGCATCAACTACAATCTCAGTTATTCTTCCTGGGTTTATCCCTGGCCTTGACAACATTATCCTGTGCCATTTCTGACTCTGTGCCCCACCACCAACGAAAAATCTATATGGCTCTGAAACCTAGTTAATCAATCCTATACCCAGCTTAACTCCCCCTTCTGCAGGTCACATTTTTCTTACAACCAGCATAAAAAGCTTCACAAATTCAGGTTACAAATCTGGTCAAACAGAGAGGGCTGACTAGAGATTCAATATGCCTGTAGAATAGGAAATTCAGTATTTCAGCCTTGAGATTCTCTTCTAAAATATTAAAAAGAAAAGCCTAGGAGGTATACACAGTCCCCAAATAGGATTATCCCACCTTCTACTCTTAGATAGAATCTAGTAAGTTCTCTTGCTGACATTATTACTGTTTTTGTTTGTTTGTTTGTGTTTGTTTTTTGGTGATAGTTCAGTTCAGTTCAGCCGCTCAGTCTTGCCCGACTCTTTGCGACCCCATGGACTGCATGGAGCATGGCCAAGCCTCGCTGTCCGTCACCAATTCCTGGAGTTTACCCAAACTTATGTCCATTGAGTCTGTGATGCCATCCAACCATATCATCCTCTATCATCCTCCTCCTGCCTTTGATCTTTCCCAGAATCAGGGTCTTTTCAAATGAGTCAGTTCTTCACATCAGGTAGCCAAAATATTGAAGTTTCAGCTTCAATATCAGTCCTTCCAATGAACACTCAGGACTGATGTCCTTTAGGATGGACTGGTTGGCTCTCCTTAAAAACTGAGTCTCCTGGGTCAAGACCTTGCTGTGGGTCTAATCAATGACCAGGGAAGATCTGGTATGTTGGATTCTCTAAGAAAGATGTACCACATCCTTAGGGTCCTTCCCTGACCCCTCGACATCACACAGATTCAGATGCATTCGGATGCATTGCCATCTACAGGTGAGGAGGGCATCTGTGGCTCACAATCCCTCCAGGTGGTTTCACTGTACCTTTATCTTCTCCTTGCCCTGTCACACTTGGCACCTCTAGGTTAATATTGTCTATTCTTACTCTTTATTATGAGTTCCAGTAGACTACTATTACTTCATCACCAAGTTTTTGTCACTTTCCTTAAAATCAAATATAGTCTGGGATATCAATCTTCAGTATTTGATAAAAAATTAAATGGGCATCATGTTATGTTAAATATTTAGCTCTTATTGTTGTTTAGTAGCCAAGCCATGGGCTTCCCTGGTGGCTCAGCTGGTAAAGAATCTGTCTGCACTGTGGGGGACCTGGGTTCAATCCCTGGGTTGGGAAGATCCCCTGGAGAAGGGAATGATTACCCACTCCAGTATTCTGGCCTGAAAAATTCCATGGACTGTATAAGTCCATGGGGTTGTAAAGAGTCAGACACGACTAAGCAACTTGCACAAGTCTAACCATTTTGAGAAACTCCATCGCCTTTATCCCTCCAGGCTCCTCTGTCCACTGGATTTCCCAGGCAAGAATACTGGAATAAGTTGTCATTTCCTTCTCTAGGGGATCTTTCTGACCCAGAGATTGAATCTGAGCCTCCTGCATTGGCAGGCAGATTCTTTACTGCTGAGGCACCAGGAAAACATGTAGCTCTTACTTTCAGCAAAATTAGCTTTATATATATGTATATATCCCCTTTATATATATAAATATATATACATCCCTTTATATAAGTATATATATATATATATATGTCCCTTTTATAACATAGACATTTGTTCTGTCTTCCCTCTGCATGTTTTGAAGCATATTCCTGCTACATCATTGATTCTGTGTCTAAGCCTTCTAATCTGGATTCAACTGCTTCCACCACATCCACCACTCCATTTTCCTTGATTTTTCATAGTTATAGACATTTTGAAGATATAAAACTTTATTCCTTCTCTACTTACTATACTATCTTAAGAACAAATTATGTCTTCCTTTCATCAATCTTAACCTGCTAAGTCTCAGGAGAGACTTTGACAATTATATTTTGTCTATAGGTATTTAAATATCATTATCTTCTTTCTCTTCCACTCAAAGTGATTTCTTTACTTTGAATTCCCTACATTGTCTCAGATATATCTTATCTCTGATCTCCTTTGTCAGTTACTTTTAAAATTCAGGTTCATGATGTTTCCATTCTCTTTACTATACTGAAATGCAGAAAGGTAGTCCTCAAATCCTTTTTTTTTTTTTTTGATATTCTAGGAAAAATAAAAGTTTCATTTTGCTTTTTTTATTATTTTTTAATATAAATTTATTTATTTTAATTGGAGGCTAATTACTTTACAATATTGTATTGGTTTTGCCATACATCAACATGTACACGTGTTCCCCAACCTGAACTCCCTGTCCACCTCCCTCCCTGTTCCATCCCTCTGGGTCATCCCAGTGCACCAGCCCCAAGGATCCTGTATCATGCATCAAACCTGGACTTGAGATTTGTTTCCATACACAAAAATAAACTCAAATCCTTTTAATGTTTCCTCTGGCGGTGGGCACATTATTTCATTTATAGCAGAGGAAGCTAGTGTCAGGCTTGGGGTAAAATAGACATTTAATACATTATTATACATTCTTGCAACAACTCTTGTAGTTTCCAATATATTTTGAAGCTTCAGATGAATATATATCCTTATTGAAGTGAAGTGAAATGAAGTGAAAGTCGCTCAGTCATGTCCAATTCTTTGTGACTCCATGGACTGTATAGATTCTCCAGGCCAGAATACTGGAGTGAATAGCCTTTCTCTTCTCCAGGGGATCTTCCCAACCCAGGAATCAAACCCAGGTCTCCAGCATTGCAGGTGGATTCTTTATCAGCTCCGCCACAAGAAAAGCCCATATCCTCATTCAGTTCAGTTCAGTTCAGTTCATTTCAGTCGCTCAGTTGTGTCCGACTCTTTGCGACCCCATGAATCGCAGCACGCCAGGCCTCCCTGTTCATCACCAACTCCCGGAGTTCACTCAGACTCACGTCCATCGAGTCAGTGATGCCATCCAGCCATCTCATCCTCTGTCATCCCCTTCTCCTCCTGCCCCCAATCCCTCCCAGCATCAGAGTCTTTTCCAACGAGTCAACTCTTCACATGAAGTGGCCAAAGTGCTGGAGTTTCAGCTTTAGCATCATTCCTTCCAAAGAAATCCCAGGGCTGATCTCCTTCAGAATGGACTGGATGGATCTCCTTGCAGTCCAAGGGACTCTCAAGAGTCTTCTCCAACACCACAGTTCAAAAGCATCAATTCTTCGGTGCTCAGCCTTCTTCACAGTCCAACTCTCACATCCATACATGACCACAGGAAAAACCATAGCCTTGACTAGACGGAACTTTGTTGGCAAAGTAATGTCTCTTCTTTTGAATATGCTATCTAGGTTGGTCATAACTTTCCTTCCAAGGAGTAAGCGTCTTAATTTCATGGCTGCAGTCACCATCTGCAGTGATTTTGGAACCCAAAAAAATAAAGTCTGACACTGTTTCCACTGTTTCCCCATCTATTTCCCATGAAGTGATGAGACCGGATGCCATGATCTTCGTTTTCTGAATGTTGAGCTTTAAGCCAACTTTTTCACTCTCCACTTTCATGTGGCTTTCATCAAGAGGCTTTTTAGTTCCTCTTCACTTTCTGCCATAAGGGTGGTGTCATCTGCATATCTGAGGTTATTGATATTTCTCCCGGCAATCTTGATTCCAGTTTGTGCTTCTTCCAGCCCAGCGTTTCTCATGATGTACTCTGCATATAAGTTAAATAAGCAGGATGACAATATACAGCCTTGACATACTCCTTTTCCTATTTGGAACCAGTCTGTTGTTCCATGTCCAGTTCTAACTGTTGCTTCCTGACCTGCATACAGATTTCTCAAAAGGCAGGTCAGGTGGTCTGGTATTCCCATCTCTTTCAGAATTTTCCACAGTTTACTGTGATCCACATAGTCAAAGGCTTTGGCATAGTCAATAAAGCAGAAATAGATGCTTTTCTGGAACTCTCTTGCTTTTTCCATGATCCGGCAGATGTTGGCAATTTGATCTCTGGTTCCTCTGCCTTTTCTAAAACCAGCTTGAACATCAGGAAGTTCACGGTTCACGTATTGCTGAAGCCTGGCTTGGAGAATTTTGAGCATTACTTTACTAGCATGTGAGATGAGTGCAATTGTGCAGTAGTTTGAGCATCCTTTGGCATTGCCTTTCTTTGGGATTGGAATGAAAACTGACTTTTTCCAGTCCTGTGGCCACTGCTGAGTTTTCCAAATTTGCTGGCATATTGAGTGCAGCACTTTCACAGCATCATCTTTCAGGATTTAGCACCCCCATAAACACTACCTATAAGTATCTATGGAAATTTTCTTATTTCTGAAGTTTGGGATGTAGATTCTAGAGAATAAATGGAGAGAATTGTTCAATAAATATAACTCTCTTCCTTTTACAACTCTCTTCCTTTTAGGCTGAGATAACTTAGTGTACCAAGCACTCAGGGCAGAGTCAAATTATTTAGTCAAAGTATTTACTTCAAGTTGTCAGAAGCAAGAGACTAAGGAGGAGATTAAATTTATTGCAAAAAGACGGTTTTGCATAATCTAACTAGAAATTCCTTGAAAACATACACATTCTGTTATAACCAACACCACAGAAAATACTTAAATAGAGGGTGCTGAGTCCTTCTTGCAATTTTTCCAAGTGAATAAACTCAAACAAATTTGCACCTAGGCATTTGAGATATCCTATCATGAGCAAGTAAAAGTCCAGGAATCCAAAATTCACATTTTCAAAGGTTTGAAAGAATAATCAGACCTTATGGCTAAGGTAAATATGTATCTTGAAATTCAGGAAATCGAGCAAGCAAGATACTGACACCAATCGTCACAGGAATGAATTTAATCCTAGGGCAAGAATGATTTCCCTTCGGCATCTGTGAGATGCTCTTTGCCTGTGTATAAATAAGTAAGGATCTGGAAACAACACACACCTGGTTGGAAACCAGAACCCTGCTCCCTGGGCACATTCTGATTAGAGCTAAGGTGAGGACAGGAATTTTGTCCTCAGAAATTTTACATACAATTATTCCTTGTCATCAAGGGAACATATATCACTATTTGATAAAATGGCCCACATGTGAAACAAAACTGCTTCTAAAGTAACTTTGAGAAAGTTCAGAGAAGTGATGAAGATGGTCTTACATAAATACTATAATACTGGCAATACTACAGTTATAAAAATAAAATTATTAATATGCCAGACTCTGCTCTATTGCCCACATCATTTAATCCTCACATGCTGACTATGAGGCAAAAACTATTATTTCTTTCACTTTCAGATCAGGAAAACAGGTTAGAAGAGGCTACATAAATTTCAGCACGAGTTGGGATTTCTGATCTAGTTGAACTCATCACCACACTTTTCCAGGCACTTGATGTTCTCATAGTCCTTATAGAGAATAGTCCTCACAGAGAACAGTCCTCTGTTTAACTAGGTTTATAGCCTGCTAGGCTCCTCTGTCCATGAAATTCTCCAGGAAAGAATAACAGAGTGGGTTGCCTTTTCCAGGGGATCTTCCTGACCCAAGAATTGAACCTAGGCCTCCTGCATCACAGGCAGATTCTTTACCATCTGAGTCACTGGGGAAGTCTCTCCTTAGAGAGTTACTTGTTCAAAATCACATTTTGCTTTCTTCTAAATTTCATTTTTCTCTGTTCCACACTAGTTGTACTCCTTAGTGTAACTGGTCTCTGCATGTCACAGGGAAGCAATATAATTAAATAAATATTATTAAATACAATTAAATAGATAACTAAGGTGTGACTGGCTGATAATTTTTGATCTTACCATCATTATGTCCACTTTGAAAAGTACAGTTAAAGTACATGCATTGAGTGACAAAATGTGTTTAAAATCCAAATTAAGCTCTTGTCAATAAAAATCACAGTCTTTTACACAAGTTTTTTAAAAATACAGGAGGGAGACGAGAGGGTTTTTTGTTTTGTTTTTGGCAATATGGACAAGTATCCTTTCTTGTAGTATGTTTGACCCAGTATTTCTTTATTATATTCAAAAAGACCCTCTTGTAGAATAGCATTAATGTGACACATGTATTAGAGCAATTTTAATTTGAGAATATTTGCCAATGATGTTGAATTACGACTTCTGGGAAGATGGTGACGATTCCAGGAAATTTCAACAACAAAGCAAAACAGGGACCAATGACATTCACATCGGTTTTACATAAAGATAACCAGGTGGCCAGAAACATTCTGACTTTTCATCTCAGCTAGGGACTCACAGGCCCCCTGATGAAAAGGACTCAAGGCACAACATTGAGGACCGCTCGATAAAGATGTTTTCCCAGCATGTGGCAGCAGTTAAAAAGCAAATAGGTTTCCAGGATATAACAAAAAGGGTTGGAAGATACCATGGCACAATGAACAATGAAGGCTTTTTTCTTTAGAGAGACTGGACGCCTGCCATCTTACTACCTGAAAGCTAGGAGGCAGGTTGAAAGAATCCCCAGCAATGTGTCTGAGACAGCTCGAAGTGAAGATGATCTATTGTGAATGTCTGGGAAGGCGAATTACTGGCAGTCAGATGGAAGGATTCACAATTATGAAAGGCATGGAGAAAGCTGATCAGATTCTCCTTTCTACTAGGCTTCATGCTTCAAAACAACCAGAATCTCATTTTATGAAAATGCTCATCGCTGTCACTTAAGGAGACAGGAGTCTGCTTGACAGCACTGCCTACAAGGCATTGTTAGGGATACTGGCGGGGCTCGCAGGCCACCTGACCTAGCCAGAGCTCTTGCTTATGCATCCTCATAGCATAGCCCTGGAAGCTAAAGGCATCGTGAAGACGAGTCAGACTGATTTCTAGATTAAATTTCCCTGTCCACTGCTGTGTGCTTCACCAAATGTGGTAAGCTGAGCGTGAACTTCAGCAAAGGGCTGTTGAGCAAATAAAGGCAGATAAAGAATGTTAAAGGGGCCAAAAAAATTATAAATTGCAAACTGTCAGACCATCCATAGCCTCCGCCAAGTCCAAATGGCTTCATTTTCCTTTTCTAGCTTGGCCAGTCTGCTGAGTCTCTCCCACTGGTATTTTTGGGATACAATCCAGGCCATTATGAACCGATCCAACAATGTGCAGTGATCTTGAAGCTTGCAAGAAAGTTTGGGACTACTTAAAGTACATCCCATTTATCTTTACCAGGGGATTGTGTATTTCTGTCAAAAGTATTCTTTGTTCTCTAGTGAGCTAACTTGCAGTAATTCTGTGATTTGGGAAAGATTTAGAGGTGCAGTTCATAATAAATGTTCAGGATTCGGTATTTCCTTTGAGTTGAAAGTTCTGTCTCCTTCCATGCCAATGACTGTAAACTCTTTCCTTTTGTAATATATGGCTATTGATCCTGGATGTCTTTTCAGCTAAAGTTGGAGTCCTGCTCTTTTGTCAACCTTAACGTCCACCCAAACATGGAAGACTGATTCTGTACTCAGTCAAGCCATTTATTAATTGTTCATTTGTCTAGGTAAGCGGGTTCAAGTTTCTGTGTTCCCACATGTAACATTTCCCTTCTCTGACTGGCATTGAGCTAAAACAATACCTTAGGGAAACTGTCAAGAGTTTTCAAGAAATCAAGTGCCAGACAACATGGTGTTGTGGCAAGGACCCTGGTCCCAGAGGCAGAGGAGCTGAACTGAACACCAAGCTTCACTCTTGGGAACTGAAATTTTTAGAGAGGCCATTTGGCTCAGCCTTGGTCTCCTTGTCTGTGAAAGGAGGTCAAGTGCCTGCCCCCAGAGACCAGCAGAGTACCCGACGTGATATACGTGAGGGTTATTTCACATAGTGCTCTGCATTGAGTAACTCTTTTTCTGCTTCTCTTCCTTGCTTTACTCCTTTCCTGTCTTCTCTCTTCTTCCTTCCTTCCTTCTTTCCTGCCTTCCTTCTTTCCCTTTTTCCTTACTTTCTTCTTTCTTTCCTTCCTTCCTTCCTTTTTTTCTGAATCTCATTATGCCTGTACTGTACTATACCCTCTATACCCTCTACTCTTACAGGAAGGTCTATTAGCAAACCCTATACACGCAATATCTGCTCCTACAAACTTTTTGCTTACATGGCTCCCTGGTCATATTGGCAATCACCTCTCCATGACCCAAATGCTGTTCAAATACAGCTCTTTCTTTAAGATTCTGCTCTGGTCTCACCTTCATTATATAGATGAGCCTACCCAGTACTCAGCTCTTTTTACCTCTTAATTTTTATTATACTTATGCATCCCTTTAATATAAGGTTACTGTTCTTCAAGTATTTTATTCATTTGGGTCTTGTCTTTATAGACTGTCAGTTACCTAAGGTGAAACTTATACATCTTTTACATCCCCTAAAGCAATCATATTTGTAAGTATACTATAGGCTTAAAACATCTTAAATGATGAGTGACTAAATACTTGCCAATTCTCCACTTTTATATAAACCATTTATTTCAATAGATCCTCTTATATCTCCAAGTATAGATAAAAAATGAACTTACTTTCATATCTATTATTGCCATGCTGCTAGTTAATAATAATATATTTAGCCAAAGTTATGTTAAAGGGACAATTTTAAAAGAAAAATAAACTTCTGAATAAAATTTTTATTATTGTCTATGGCTTTAATGTTAGGATACTATAATGTCCAGTGTTGTTCTGGTAAAGGTTTAACAACCATCTTTCTGTAGAAAAGCAAAAAAGCTTAATTTGCAGTATTTTTCAGGTTTCATGGTATGAACGGTCCCATCATGACTGATTTCAAGCTTCCACAATGATGTTACAGAGTGCAAAGTAAGGAAGAAATGTGCACACCCAGCCTCCAGAACCAGTGCATGCCAGTCTCAGCTCACCATAGGAATCTTTAGGATTGGTGATAGTCTCTGTTTCAGAATATCATAAAATCTTATCTCTTTTGGCAGTTCTTAAGTAGACTCATCTATATATCATTCCCATTGACAAAGAAACCAAGAGCTATCCAAAAACAAAGCTGAATTTTCCACTTTAGAAATTTGTCTCAGAATTCCTGCATGGAGTGTTCTAAGAGAGACTGGGATGTTTGTTCTTTGACATGAAGAAAAGAAATCATCTCTCTTCATCTCGAGTCAGAGGTCATCTCTACAATACTACCATTGCTTTATTCAGTGTCTAATCGATGGTGCTGTTTTTATGAGCGTGTGTTAAAGGAGTGGGATTCACTGTTTCTTTCATGTTGAACAAAGTCTTGGCATGTAGCATTACTTTGGTATATTTATACAAGCAAGCATGGCATTTGTCATTTTAGTTATCGGTCATATTACTTAAAATTTCCATTTTCCTAAATACACATCAAGTCAATAACATTCTGACAAATATTTTCTCCTGGGTTGTAGATTCTAGCATTTCCCACTATGGCTGATTTCAAGCTTACAACATGATAATAACCAGCTAACAAAACTCCTGAAAATGTATTAATCAACTCTAGAGGACTAACATTCTAAAACAAAAAAGAAGCCAGTGTCAACTTTTCATGGCTCACTTGTACCTATGATGGTATCTCTTGGTACTAATGCAAAGTGAACGAGGTGTCACTTCATTTCTCATATTCCATTCAATGCAATACTCATGATGAATATTCAATTTAGAAAGCATACTTGAATTATGTCCAAAGGACCAAAGTTATATTTTGGATCTTCCATAATCAGATACGGACTTTATGTTCATTCTTTAATTTTCTTTAGTTACAGCTTTCCATCTGAAGAAAAAGGGCTACAGCATATTCAAGGTAACTTTCTAGTGTTTTCCTTCTAGTAGTCTAAGTATAGAGAAATGGGCTTTGCAATAATAGGCCAATACCTGCCCTTGGCATGTGTGTCAAGCACTACCATATAATAGCTTCAAAGATCATTTGAAACTCACCAAAAGGTGCCACTGAAGCATAAATTGTCAACGTGTATTGGTTTATCAGTCCCTTCAGCAAAAACATCCCTGACATTCCACTCTCTTTCTGCTTACTTCTAAATTCATCTCAGTGACTCTTTCCCCATCAAGACTCTTGCTTTGTTTTTACCTCCTTGTTGTTTGTTGTTCTTTATCTTCAACATGCATTAATAAAGCAAGACGCAGGAAATAGGTGGTATTAATTGCAGAAATTCATACCACCAGCCACCTATCTCATTAGATGGATCACATGCATCTCAAAACACTTGGATCATTGCCTCTGTCCTAAGATTATAGTTCTTATATATCCGGACCTTCTTTGTTAAGTCATTCTATTATTAACATAATGTATACTAATAATTTTACACAATGAAAAATTGAAATACTGGTTGTCTCTAGCAAATATAGAAAAATAATATATGTACTTGGTTTCAGCAGAGTTAGCGTTATGTATGACCTCTTTACTTGCAACATAGCAAACAGTAACTGTAAACTAATGCAAATCAAGAATTCAGCTCAGGCATCTAAGCTCATACTGTTCACATGTCAAATGTGAGCAGAAGCAGCAGGATACTGGCCTGCTCTTCCTAATTACAATTATGATAAGAGTTTAGCACAAGTCTACTTAAAATCATAAAACCTTTCAGGGTAAGATTGGTGTTTTATCTCATTGTATATTCATATGATTAGGTTTATTTGACTGCTCAGAGGGAAAAGTACTTCTCATTGTCCAAAATATTCTTACTTAGGATGCTATGAGGAGTATCCCACAAGCCATCACACATTGTCTAGTCTTCATGCAAATGGCACAAGCCTGAAAAATAAGATGACGGGAAAGGCTTTTCCTCTCCTCCCTAAAACTAAAGGGAGACCACAAATTTGGGGTTCAAACAAAGGTCCTTTAACTGGATGGAATTTCTATGCAAAAGCTAGAGTTATTTGGACCAGGAGGAAAGTGCAACTCTCCATCTTGTCAGGAAAACACATTTTCCCAGCCAAGCTGGGTCCCTCTCTCCCAGCAAAACAAAAAGTGTTCCAGTTAGTGAGGTTGATTTTTCTCCTGTCATGCTCCTCTCAGGTGCCAGTGTGGAGTAAGTGAGGGTAGGCATAGGAAATTGCCTGAAGGCCTTAATGGAAGAACCAACTGATTGATTGATATTGGGCTGAAGTAATCTTTCTGTTCAGCCATTGGTTTGCCATTCATAGGGAAGCTGGGAGCCCTGAAAATGAGCCAAGCCTGTCAGATGTGCCACTGAGAACACTGTTCTTTGTGGAATATTTTTGGATGCCAGATGCCAGTCACTCATGGGACTTTGCTGCTCAACAAGAATTTCAGATGTGGACTTTAATTATAGTCTAGCAGAAAAAGGATGATGGAGGGAGCAGAAACATATTTATTTTTAGCAAACCCAGCTCTTAGCCACCACAAATCCTGTGAATCTATTTTGGGGACTTGTCATTGTTGTTGGGTGGCTTTTATCAATGTTGTTAAAAAAAATATATCAGGTTGACAGCTTTGGGGAGTTGAAGGTTCTCATTCTAGGGAAATTGCAAGACAGAAAGGCCATATTTGGGATGGGCTATGTCCTGATGCTCTGGTACTTAACTTGCTGAACCACCTCCAGGAGATGTAGAAAAATTTGGATTTTAAGAATATTATGAATAATCAGTTGCCTTTAATGTCTGCCTCAAAGCACTTTGAGAAGAGAAAGAAAAGTTAGTCAAGGAGTCAACAACTGAGTAAAAACTAAAGGGCAGAAGAGTTCCAATTTTGTTAACACTAGTCTCTGTGTACACTTTCATGTACCAGGGATTTCTCGTAAAATCAGTCATTAGTGGCTGAGGCAGTCAAGAAGGTATTGACATTTATTGAACATAAACTTCATCCTAGGTAAGAGGAAAGCATAATGACTTTTTTCTCAGGAAGTTCACCTATGTAATTTGAGAACCACTAGTCAACAGGTGAAAATGCAGTGGTTACATACTTGTATTATATATTATTAGTTTCACAGAAGCTAATGCTAACTGGGGTCAGAGAAGTGGCAACCAACTTAGCAGTGATATTAGGAAGTTAATTTTAAAAAGATGGGTATGTATATGCCACTCACACTCTGCATACACACACCTTAGCTAGGAGTTGGACAAAAACTTTCTTTTTATATCATGAAGCAGACATCAGAAGGTAAAGAATTGATACTTGTGAATTGGCAACCTAATGGTGAGAGGACCCTCAGCCCACTACCATTTCTTGAGCTCTACCACTCCCACTTTTGAGCTTAGTGTTAAAGGGCATTAAGCCAAGGACATCCTCCTTGAAGCCTGCTGGGTTTGGTTTTGTTTGTTTGTTTGTTTTATGTTTGTTTTCAACATTTGATGTGCTGTCTAAACATAGGCTTTCATCTTAAAAGCCATGGTTGAACTTCCCTGGTGGTACACTGAATAAGAATCTGATGCCAAAGTGGGGTTAGATACCTGGTGCAGGAAAATTCCACGTGTCTGGGATCAACTAAGGCCATGCACCACAACTACTGAGTCCCTGTGCCTAGAGCCTGTGTTCCATGACAAGGGAACCCACTGCAATGAGAAGGCTGTGCAACACAGTTAGGGAGTAGCCTCTGCTCTCTGCAATTGGAGAAAGCCTGTGTGCAGCAGAGAAGAACCAGGGCAACTAAAAAAAAAAAAAAAAGCCATGATCCTCACAGACTGTGAATATTTATTAAATAATGCTTGAATAATACTGCTTTGGCATTGAGAAGTATAGTATTTTGAACAGATGGAGAGCTGGCAGTTAATGAAAGCAGTCAAATAATTTAGCACCGGTTTCAAATCCAGGACTTAAACAATTTACCCCTGTTTACTATTTATTTTCATTCAAAAACTATACACTGAAAATGTACTGCATTTAGTGTCTGGGTATCTGCTTTTGGCAATACAAAATAGACATAAGATATAGTAGCTTCCATCTACTGTAGTTTACAAAACAAAAATGTAATGATGCAGTCACATATAATCAAACACAAAAATCAGGAAATCAAGTAATATGAGTTATATAAGATCAGATCACAAAAAGACCAGTATAGGTTGAAATGTTTAACAAAGATTTAAAAACCTCCTTAGAGATAAAGCAGTTATCTAGTTAATACCATAATAATAGATAAATTGGAAAACTTATCCTAAATAAGGGCCTCCCTGGTGACTCAGATGATAAAGAATCTGCCTGCAATGCAGGAGACCTGGGTTCAGTCCTTGGGTTAGGAAGGTCTCCTGGAGAAAGGAATGGCTACCCACTCCACTATTCTTGCCTGGAGAATCCCATGGACAGAGGAGCCTGGTGGGCTACAGTCCATGGGGTCCCAAAGAATCAGACACAACAGAGCAACTAAGCATACACATTCTAAATAATGGTCTTTTAGTCTTGAATTATCCACTCTGTGATTCTGGTTTGATCAGAAAAATTAAATACTCGTCAAAAGATTTTGGGTAGTCACAAAACACTATTAATTGGATGGATTTAAATTTAAAGATATTGCAATATATTACAAGAGAACCTCTTATTAGGATGTCTTTTCAATGCAACCCCAGTGAGAAATGCAGTTCCCTTTTGTAAACAGATCTTTAGGATCTGAGGTAACCATAATGCCCAAGTTGCATGGCTGGCTTCCTATCCATGCCTGGAATAGTTCCTGTTTTCATACTATGTCATGTGAAGTAGGCAAAACCACCACCATCTGTTCAAATCAACTAGAGACGGCTCATGGCAGCAAGTCTTAATGACCTGTCTTGATCAATTCATCACAAGTATTCACTGAGTTCTTGAGATGTTCAAGATAATTTTTATGAGTTGTGTATAATACAGAAAAGAGACCTGCCCTCCAAGAGCTTCCTATAAACTAGGAAACCAAGATATGCACACTTGACAGATAATTAACTATAAGAAATGTAGGAAATAATAAAGGCCCAATGAATATACCTGAATACACCAGATATGGTAAAGTATGGAAAGAGGCCCACGTTGAGAGGAATTGCTCTCCTTTTCCTAAAGTCACTAGCATCTCTTCCACTTCTCCACACAGCAGTCAGACAAAAGCCAGCTATAGATAGATATCCATTTACTGGCCATCTTTCAAGTCTGCTCTCAGACTTGTTTTTCCTTCTTTACTCTGGCTGTGAATATCTATTTTTAGTTCCTCAGTTTGGCAACTTGTTTAGTCTCCTCTCTGGTTTAGTGGGGAGAAGGAAATGGCAACCCACTCCAGTATTCTTGCCTGGAGAATCCCTTAGACAGAGGAGCCTGGTGGGCTGCTGTCCATGGGATTGCACAGAGTTGGACATGATTGAAGCGACTTAGCAGCAGCAGCAGCAGCAGCTGGTTTAATGAACCTGGTTCCTTTTTGCTTTCCATTCTGCATCTACCCCTAAGTTCCACATGCTTCATAGATACAGTTACAGACTATCATTTCCCAGCCTAATGGAGTCTACAAGCCAGATTAGCCCCCGGTCATTCCTGCCAAATAAAAGAGTATCAGAGAAAAGAGACAAGGACAATTAATGCATGTGTCATGCATCAAGGCACAGGACAACCAAATTAAAACCAATGTCAAGCAGTTAAAAGTTCAAAACTAAAGATGGAAGGAAGGGTTGGTGTTCCTCCCACTTGATCATTCCCTAAAACAGCTAGTAAAAACAAGTTTTAACTAGTGTCTTGAAATCCTCTTTTAAGCAATTTAATGTTGATCAGTGAGTATATTCAGGGTTCCCTGGTGGCTCAGACAGTAAAGAATCTGCCTGAAATGCCAGAGACCTGGGTTTGATCCCTAGGTTGAGAAGATCCCCTGGAGGAGGCCATGGCAACCCACTCTAGTATCCTTGCCTGGAGAATCCCCATGGATGAAGGAGCCTGGTGGGCTAAAGTCCATGAGGTTGCAAAGAATCAGACACGACTGAGCGACCAAACACAACAGTGCTGAGTTTGGTCACTTGTCCACCCAACTCTCCTTCATTTGTCCCATGGTCTGAGCTACAGACAGTGTGCCTGTGTTCATTAACATGTCGTATCTGCCTTCATGGTTTTGACTCAGAAGATTTACTGATTCCCATTAAGGACAGAAAGAATTGACTCCTGGAGCACAGATCAAGTTCTGAACCATCACAGATACTCTTGTCTTCTCAACTAGCTTCTAGGGAAAAGTACCATGCCTTTAGTTCAGTTTTGAGAAGAAGGGAAAAGTGAAACAGCAATATTTACTCTTGTACCTTTGCAGTTACCATCCTCCTATGACCAAACTGCTTCATTCCACCCCCTCAGAGACTTGGAAGAATTGCTATGAGAAATTCACAGAAGAAAGGAGTAGGTGTGGAAGGTAAGGAAGACTAGCTGATTGTTGTAACTTACTTTCAGGAGAATGGAATGAATGTTTCCCCTGACTCTTTACATCTTAAGAAATTCTGGCAGCTCAGTTATGGGTGATGACTGAAGGACTCACTCTGTGACTCTTTTATGACCACTCAGGATGTAACTCAGGTGCTCAAAGACCAAAAAGACAGATGCTGTAAGCGATTCTGATGTGTCTGGGGAAAGCAGTGGTGGCCAAGCTGTCAGCAAGTTTGATGCGCTGACACGATGCTTTAGAGCAACATCAACAGCCCCGTCTCTTAAAAGCAAAGCCTCTGCATCAGTCACTAGTTGTTATGCTGTAACATACAGATTCTTAAGGGAAAATCAAATATGTGAATCATTATCACTGACGTCATTACCATTTCAGTGACTCCCAAAGAGTCCTTTGCAGATAGAAAATAAAAACAGACATGAACTCTAGAGCCAGCATACCTGAACTTGAATCTGTATGTGACTTTGGAAAAAAATTAATCTCTCTATATTTTGATTTCCTCATATGTAAAGTGGAGGTAATAGTCCTATATACTTCACAAGATTGCTGTAAGGACTAAATGAGATGGTGTAGGCAAAACACTCAAAGCAGGGCCTGAAATGTGGTAAGTGCTATTTAATGTTATCTATGTATATCGTTGTTATTAAATCCTACTTATAGATAAATCCTTATGAAATACTAGACTTAGAAAACTTCAAAAATCTCCCTATTGTCTTCTAGAAAAATTCCCATTTCCTTAGATGAAAAGATCATCCAAGTCAGCAAACACTTAATGGAGTCTTTTTTGTTCAAGGAAGAGGGATTCAAGGAATTGGACACAAATTGTTCTGAACCTATTGCAGGCTAGAAAAGTTCTAGTAGAATTTCACAAAAGGCAAAATCCTGTCCACACTTGAAACCTACCAGCTTGAATGCCAACCTGTGAGTTACTCTTTTTACAAAAAAGCAAACGTAAACACCTGTTCCCTTCATTTGTTCACATGGACAGAGTAGATGGGCATCTGCTTGCAGGATCCAAGGCAGTTAGAACAGAGGACACAGCAGAGAACCACAGAACCTCATGAACAATAAAAAATACATTCTAATGGAAAGCACTTGAAGACCATGTCATGGAGGAGCCAAACCTCCTTTAGCCTTGCTTTGCCTGTAGGCAACTTTGAGAATTTTTTCATATGCTGCAATTGATATTGCCTGCCTATGGGACAGGGCCCTAATGTAAATAAATGACACACAGTATAAACTGTGATGGGACAAAGACACAGAAAAGGGTGAGCAGAATTTGAATATTAAATATTATGACTATATTTAAACAGAAAAAATACCCTAAATATAATAGACAAAAGTTTCTCCTAGAGAGCTCCTTGCTGGAGAGGTAACTAGAAGTTAGTATCAGACCAGGTTATAGTCCATGTACATACACATTATGATCTCTTCTCTGCTTAACTGAAATGAGTAGTATATTCAGAAAGTTCACATATCATGGTGTATGTTCTGTTAGCCTCACCCTAACTTACATGTTTTTAGGAAGTTCCAAGTTAAAGAACCTTCCAAGAGATGTTAAAGGAGTTATCTGAAACAGTGATCCTTCCTCAGGACTAGAGACAGGATCTTGGTGCATAAAACTGGATGAGGAACATTTACTACAAAAGGTTTCCTTAATAGTTTGAGAGGACTGATGGTGGACTCCCACTTGAAAGTGAAAGTCACTCAGTCATGCTCTTTGCAACCCTGTATAGTCCATGGAATTCTCCAGGGAAGCTTTTCCCTTCTCCAGGGGATCTTCCCAAGCCAGGGACGGAACCCAGGTCTCCCCTATTGCAGGAAATTCCTTTTTTTTTTTTTAATTCAAACATTCTTCTTTATTTATTTTTTTGCTTATATATATATATATATATATACATTTTTTTTAATTGGAGGCTAATTACTTTACAATATTGTGGTGCTTTTTGCCATACATTCACATGAATCAGCCATGGGTGTACATGTGTTCCCCATCCTGACCCTCCCTGCAGGAAATTCTTTACCAGCTGAGCTACGTGGGGAGCCCAAGAATACTGGAGTGGTAGCCTATCCCTTCTCCAGTGGATCTTTCCAACCCAGGAATCAAACCAGGGTCTCCTGCATTGCTGGTAGATTCTTTACCAGCCGAGCTATGAGAGAAGCCCACTTAAGCCTCTAGTTTTCCACTGCAGTATTATCTGCCTTTTATTTTCTGTATCATTCCTATAAAAATAAGGTTTCAAGATCTTCTGGAGAAGGAAATGGCAATCCACTCCAGCACTCTTGCCTGGACGGAGGAGCCTGATAGGCTACAGTCCATGGGGTCACAAAGAGTCAGACACGACTGAGCGACTTCACGCAAGATCTTCATCACTTACTGAAACTGTATCTCTCAGTTTAAAAAACTGTATCTCTCCATTAAAACTCAATCCCTACCTTTGCATAGCACTATCCAGTGATCAGCCAGTGTAGTGGGCACTCCCTCCCCATTTTACAACTGTGAGCCAGTAAAGAGTAGTCACCCTGGTGGTTTATCTTTCCTCTTTCCCCACTGAACCTTCCATATATGTGGGTGTGAGTTGTATGTGTCTTAGTCTCTCAGTTGTGTCTGACTCTTTACAACCCCATGAACTATAGCCAGCTAGGCTCCTCTGTTCATGGGATTCTCCAGGCAAGAATATTGGAGTGGGTAGCCATTTCCTTCTCCAGGGGATCTTCCTCATGCAGGGAACACACCCTGGTCCTCCTGCATTGCAGGCAGACTCTTTAACACCCGAGCTACCAGGAAAGCTCCAACTTTCCATATAGTGTAGTAGTAGTAGTAGTGAAGTCACTCAGTCGTGTCCAACTCTTTGCAACCCCATGGACTGTAGCCTACCAGGCTCCTCCATCCATGGGATTTTCCAGGCAAGAGTACCGGAGTGGGTTGCCATTTCCTTCTCCAGGGGATCTTCCTGCAAGGGTTGAACCCAGGTCTCCTGCATTGTAGGCAGACGCTTTTAGCATCTGAGCCACCAGGGAAGTCACTAACCTTTCATATGGTATTTGTTAAATGAATTTTAACATGTATTAATGCTACTATGCTATGATTGCTTTATCCCATTTATGTTGCCTCTAGATATATGTATAAAAGACTGACTATGTTACAGCTCAGCTGAGTTGGCCAGAAGGTAGAGAAAATGGAAAAGGCATCAGGACCTTTGTGGAACATAAAGGAACTCTCACTCCCTAGCAGTCTTGGCTTTGACTCCATGAACTTTAGCAACAACATGTGCTTTTTTCCTTTTTCTAATTTTTTCTTTAAATAATGTTATTTTTAATTAAATAAATGAGTTACAAAGTAGATCTTTCATGAATGGAATAAAAAAAAATAACTACTTCATTTTGGGAATGATTTTGTTTCATTTCTTCTTTGATGTATATATTAAGGTGAGCAAATTTTACCACCATGCAGTAGAGGTTATGAGACAGGAGGGCTGGCCTTCTCCAAGCTGCATTCATTCACCCCACAGAACTTATCTCATGGTTCCAAGGAACAAATGGCTTTTGCTGGGCTCTTCAATAATATGATTTGCATGCTTGAAATGAGATCGCCAAAGTAATTGTAGAATATTGCTTGCCATTACCGTCATTAAAAAAAGGCAGATGTAGGAGCACTCCCAGGGAAAATCTTCCTGCTGGGTTTTCATGGAGATAAGTGCACAAAATCCACTTTTGAAAAGATGTTGAATGGAATGAATTCGCCATTCACTGGCTGTCTGATGATGATTTGCTTGTTAATTGGAAGTTTAGGCTTTAGAGAAGCCTTAACAAATTTGATTGCTAAATTCAGGAGGTTTACTCTCTCCTCACAAGCCATATTCAGAGGCATAAATCCTACTTTTTGCATATGTGTCTATGTGCTCATTTAGAATCTCTGTGCAAAGAAACCAATCCCTAACCCTCTTGTCAGTGGCACTTTCTGGAAAGACTTTACTGACAAACAAGGACGAAGCATTCTGTCCCTTCATTTCTCTAGGGCCCCAAAATTTGCTAGGATGTGAGAGGACAATGCTATGAGATAAGCTGAGATAAGGAGCAGAAATTTTATCACGTGATCTCGGTGCATATGTCTGTCAATTGTCTCCCACTGTGTAGCTAATAACTGGGAGGCTGGATCCCACTTGGGGCCACCATTTCATTTCATTCCAGATCAGCTCCACTGCTGATAAACTCAAGTAAAACTTAGGGAGAGAGAGCAAGCATTTGTTTGGAAATCCTGCTGTTTTTCTTCTCTGTTCACACACAGGCTGAGTGTCCTCTGATCTAAACAATGTTAACTATCTGGCAAGGTTAGCAGCCCCCTGAGAAGGGTCTGCTTTATTTTTAATGACCACAGTTGCACATCTACAAAATGACTTTATTCATTCCTGTCATTACCTACCCAGATTAGTTTCCTCTAAGTGATGATAGGTTTATTGCCAGCCCAGGAGAATGACAAATGCCATGTGGAGCTTACATGAGCATCATGTAAACAATGTAGACAAGAGCTCCTATGCAGTGTCAGGGAGAGTTTCCCAGATCTAACAGTTGAAGCAAAGAGTGGTCAGATAGCCTTTTCTTCCTCATCATTCCCAGTGATTTAATAGTATGCATCATTTAATAAACCTGTGCTGAACATTATTTACATAGCAAAATGATATTGGCATCTAATTACAATATAGCATTAATATACATATAACTGCCGCTTAAATAAATATTCTATAAATTAAAATCCTCCCCATGATCCTTAGTTCTCTGAGTCTGTCAACAACACTTCTAGGCACTCCTAAGTTACAAAAGCCAGGAGGAGGTAAACTTGACCCTCCAGGAGGTCAAAATGCCAGCTTCACACCCTTCTGCAGCTTATGAGACAAAGACCATTGTGGTTGCATTTATTCAGTAGGTGTCATCTGTATGCCATGTTCTATGTATACTCTGGGGATATAATAGTAAGGATGGTCTCTGCTTTAAAGGATCATACTGTGCAGTGGGGATGAAATGCAACTGAACAGTTGTATCATGAAGTTTATCAAGAATTAATTATAATGGAGGAGCATTCAGTCTGGTCTGAGTTCTAGGAAATCCCTCCTGCTGAAAGTATTCATTAATAAGACACCTAAAGAATGATTAGAGTAAGTTGGGAGGAAATGGGGGTGAGGACAGTTTGGGCCAAGACAAACTTCATGTAGGGAGACTCCGATGAAAGAAGGTATGTAACACATGCAAAGGTAGGTGACATGTCATTTAGTAGAGGATCCTTGGAAGGAAGGATGACAATGTAAGTGTCAGTCGCTCAGTTATATCTGACTCTGCAACCCCATGGACTGTAGCCCACTAGACTCCTCTGTCCATGGTATTTTCCAGGCAAGAATACTGGAGTGAGTAGCCATTCCCTTCTCCAGGGACCTTGCTGACCCAGGGATAAAACCCAGGTCTCCTTCATTGCAAGTGGATTCATTACTCTCTGAGCCACCAGGGAAGCATGGGGAAATAGTGGTGCTGATAAAGAGGTTGAAATTGGGCTTGAGGAGGAGACGGGCAGGTTCACTTAGGGTTTTGCGTCACTGGGTCTCAGTACAGTGACTGTGCAATAACTATGTACAATACACATGCACGCAAGGATGAATGAAATACCAGGGACATATGTGAAATCCCAGCAGTGATGAAGACCAAGAACTGTTTACTTTGCTCAAAGTTTGGAGAGAGAATAAGAGTTCCTACGTGTCAGTCCCATAACTCTAAAAAGGGACCAAACAACAACAGCAACAACAACAACAACTGTGAGGAAATACATATATTTACACTGGAGCATTGTTGAGACCATAGAGACACCACCTTAGCAGAAGGGGACCCAGAGGGACCTAGCCCCTCTCAGAGCACAGCTACTCCCCATGAGGAATAGCCTACTTCCTCAGTATGGTCCAAACACATCATTTCTGGCTACCATGTGGGAAACAAAAACAACGCTGTTCCTAATTAATTGCAGGAATCAAGTGAGTTTTCCAAAATAGTTGTAAAAGATAAGACCATTCTTCCAGGAGACTGGAGGGGAAAGAGTTTGGTGAAGCAGGTGAAGCAAGAGTCGACAAAGACAGGAGAAAAAAAGGAAAAGAATTGCTCACTCTTCAAGCTACCCCTCTTTATAACTTCAGTTGACCTTTTCTCACTCCAGCTTTCTGAATAATGCTCATCCTAAAACAAGGAATTCAGTTGCCTATGAAATCCCAGGCACATCCCAGAGGCACAGGAATGCATCCTATCACAGGTACACGGTGTCATTTGCCTACTACGAAACAACAGATCACGATGAGTTTGATATGAAAATAAGGCTAAGGAGACCCTTAGCTGACAAAGCAGTGATTTGAGGAGAGCAGAGTTTGGGAGAGGACTGAGTCTCATGCTGTTTGAAAGCAAAGCAGTCCTCTGACCCTAACAGATTGATTTCAGTCTAATATTGAATTTATTTTGAATTTCAAATTGTATGAAAGGAACACATGAGAGTTTTATGCTTTAAAAAGACTGAGAAACCACACACAAACCCTGAGAGAGAGCTTGGTATCTTTCTGGACGTTTTTTATCTATTCAAGATTTTTAAATAGACATCAACGGCTTCCCTCCCCAAAACCCTGACACACACATATTGCACAACAATACTATTTATTTAGGCAGTGTTTTACTATATAACTCTAGGATGAATTAGTCCAGCTTCCTTTAATTTTAAAATGGGTAACTGCACTCCTGTATGTTATGAACATAGAATAAAACAGAGTATTTATTCACAAGTATTGGAGGGGGGGAATTGAGCAAGGCAGGCAGAACTAGTTACAAAGTTTTATCCAAGGTCAGCTTTGCCTATTAGTACTAGAGCTGGAAATAAAAGTCAGAACTCACCCTTCTTTTTCTTGTCCTGTGCCCATTGGACCAAACTGCTCTCAATCAATAGGCAGCCTGTTATGACGGATTCACATTCTACCTAGTATCAATAAAAACAAAAATCAAGTTTTAATCAAAACACATAACCAAGATCTACATTTCTCTTGGCCACAATAAATCTTCCCCAAAGGAAGCGGGCTAAAATTCTTTACATTTAAAAAATGAGCTCCGCTGGGACTCCAAATTCCAGTTCGATTTTTGAGCCAAGACATTTTTTTTCTTTATCATGCACTTGGTGCTGTAGTGTGATAAGGGCCCCATGCAGACCATAAAACTAATTTATCATCTGTAAGGTGTACAAAGAAAATGGTAGCTGCCTACTTGTCTGCTTGACATATGAGGTCATTTTTGCCGCTAGCTTTCTAATACTGAGCAATTTTATCAGCTATTTATATACATTAATTGTGGGTACCCATATGCTCAATGTTGTATTTAATAATGCATTGCATTGAATATGCATTCCTTAAGTTTTAGCATGCAGCAAGCATCTTGCATTTAACTATTTGGTTTGCCTATTAAAGCCCATTATTCAGCTATGCCATGTTACCTTCTCTTTCAACTGAATTTATGTTTCTTCAAATCTGGCTTACCCTGCTGAAACCCATTGAACTGGACAAGGCCACCTCACATGTCCCAAGGGCTCCAAGCAAAAACAAGCAGAGGAAGTTCCATGGTCCACTTCATAATACTCAAGCAAAAGGATTATTTGATGAATCCCTTTCCCCAAAGAACAGCAGCATATTCACGCTTCACAGTGTAAATACAAATATAGTTCTCAGGCAACAGAGACATGGGATGATAGATAAAGTGTGAAAAATACCACAGCAAACAGCTATGCCAGAGTGATTTCTTAACTAGCAAGAGGGAATCAGTTCAAATATCCAGAGCAATCCCAACCCCTTATTTTCCAAGCCCTCCCCAATTTTGTCCCCCAGAAGAGAAAACAAAGTCAGATTAGTTGGATCCTTGAGCGACTAATTGCTTTAGTCTGCTAGAAAAACTTCTTTCCTATAAAGGAAAAAAGAAGCCCAGAATATCACCCACCCTCAGAGATATCTTCCCACAAGCTCACATGTCGTAAGTGTTAACACTTGCATCATAAAATTAACTGCTGTCGGACAAGAACTTAAATGACCCTGATCAAAGACAAACAATTTCTATGGGTATAATAATCTATAAAGTATTATCCCTTGAATGCTTTGGTTCAGAATAAATTTTCAGAGGAGCTTTTGTTACTCAGAAGAACAAAAGAAAGGTATAGTTTTGATCCCAGCAAAAAAAATCAAGGAAGCCAAACCCAAGTAAAATGCAGCAGATGAAGGACCAGTCTAGGCAAAGTCAGCCTAAATACCCAGGAGCTGAGGTGGACAGGTGACCAAAGAGAAGGGAAGGTGCTGACCTGGCAGTCTGGATGGGGGACAGTCACATTATTTTTCTTGCCCAAGTCTGTGATCTGCATCTATTTCAGTCAGATATTTGGCATTTAAGTGTGTTCAGAATTCTTGACACATCTGGATAACTTGAAACAACACAGCAAGGAGATCAGAAGTCATTCCTACAGGAAATCAACCCTGAATATTCATTAGAAGGACTGATGCTGAAGCTGAAGCTCCAATACTTCAGTCACCTGATGTGAAGAGTCAGTTCATTGGAAAAGATCCTGATGCTGGGAAAGACTGAGGGCAGGAGCAGAAGGGGGTGACAGAGAATGAGATAGTTGGATGGCATTAGAGATTCAATGGACATGAGTTTGAGCAAACTCTGGGAGATGGTGAAGGACAGGAAATCCTGGCGTGTTGCAGTCCATGGGGTTGCAAAGAGTCAGAGATGACTGAGCAACTGAACAACAAAAGTCCAGAATACATAAAGACCTTCTAAAATTTAACAACAACAAAAAGAAATAACTCAGTTTGAAGATGGGTAAAGGATTTAAAGAGACATTTTCTCAAAAATATACAAACAACCAACAAGTACATGATAAAACGCTCAATATAATGAATTATTAGAGAAGCACAAATCAAAATCACAATGAAATACCACTTCACACCCATTAGGATCTCTCTTATTATAAAACAAGCAAAAGTAGAAAATAACATGTGGTTGAGGATATACAGGAATTGGAACTCTTGTGCACTGCTGGCGAAAAAGTAATCGACAGCCTCTGTGGAAAGAAAACAGCTTGGCAGTTCCTCACAAAAATTAAGCAAAAAATTATCAAATGATTCAGCAATTCCACTTCCAGGTATATACCCAAAAGAATCGAAATCAGAGACATTTGTACACTCAAGTTCATTACAGTGCTATTCACAATGGCCAAAAAGTGGAAGCAACCTTAGCATCCATCAGTAGATGAATAAACAAATTGTGAGGTATCCATACCATGGAATGTTATTCAATCTTAAAAAGGAAGGAAAACTGGCAATTGCTATAACATGAATGAATCTGAAGAAATTGTGTTCGGTGAAAGAAGCCAGACACAAAAGAACAGATGCTACATGATTCCACTTGTTTGAGGTACCTAGACTAATCAAGTTCATAGAAATAGAAAGTAGAATGGTGGTTGCCAGAAGTTAGAGAGAGGGGAAGTGGGGAATTTGTGTTTAATGAATACAGAATTTCCACTGGGAAAGATGAAAAATTTCTGGGAATGTATGGTGGTGACAGGGCTTCCCTGGTGGTGCTAGTGGTAAAGAACCTGCTTACAAATGCAGGAGATATAAGAGACATGGGTTCGATCCCTGGGTTAGAAAGATTCCCAGAGAAGGGCATGGAAACCCACTACAGTATTCTTACCTGGAGAAACCATGGACAGAGGAGCCTGGTGGGCTATAGTCCATGGAGTTGAAAGAGTCTGACACAACTGAAGCAACTTAGAATGCACATGATTGTTACACAGCATTGTGAATGTATTTAATGCCACAGGACTGTATATTTTAAAATGGTTAAAATAGTAAAGTTCTACCTTTCACCACACACACACACAAAATGATAACATAAGGGAGATCATCTAGGAATGAGACTCACAGACCTTAGCTGTGAATCACTTCCAGTGTCTCCATAGAAAGTGTGAAGTCAAAAACAATAACCATTTAACACATGAATCACTTTAGCAGACACTATGAATTCCATGTTTCAGATAAAAATGCTGCTGCTGCTGCTGCTAAGTCACTTCAGTCGTGTCCGACTCTGTGCGACCCCATAGATGGCCTCCCACCAGGCTCCCCCATCCCTGGGATTCTCCAGGCAAGAACAAAAATACAGAATCACAAAAAGGCTAAGTAATCTGTCCAAGGTCTTCTGCAGTTTCCAATACCTATGCCAGCAACCTCCCCAGGAAATCTATAGAAACATTGCCAAGAATACTGTGCACACACTCCGGTTCCCTTGTGTGCCTGACCATGAAACCTCCCACAATAGCCTAATGCCTTCCCTACTCCAACTCCCTGTCCCTCCCTTCTTTTCCCACTTTCTACTGAGCAGACCTACTCAGATGTATGATCCTCATCTAATTGTTTTGCCTTTGCCCCATCTTTCTCTTTAGACTTATTTTGAGCACTGTGCCTTCAGGTCTGTTTTATGTAATTATGATAGCTACAGGCTGAGGAAAATTCTTGCTCAATGAATTCATGATTCCATTGACCCTGAACCCTGATGCCTGTCCAACATGTTCCTAGAAGAGATGGAGAAATAGATGTCCATTTGCTTCAGAAATACACTTCATTCTCCAGCTTATTGTCATTACATTCCACTCAATGCGGTACAGAGCCATAGTGGAGCCTGAGGTAAAAGAAAATATCTGTAATACTGTTCCTGCCTTATATTAGAATGTTGATATTTTGTTCATCATTAATTTTTGCATTGATTTTGATTTTTCAAAATATTGCACAAAAGTATGACTATCTTGATTCTTGGGATTTTTTGTGTGCTAAGGTGCTTCAGTTGTGGCCGACTCTTTGTGACCCTATGGACTGTAACCTACCAGGCTCCTCTATCCATGGGATTCTTCAGACAAGAATACTGAGTTGCCATATTCTCCTGCAGGGTTTCTTCCCAACTCAGGGATCAAATCCGAGTCTCCTGCAGCTCCTGCATGGCAGGTGGATTCTTTACTGCTGAGCTACTGGGAAAGCCACCTCACCCTAAAGTGAAAAATAAAAGTGAAAGTCGCTCAGTGGTGTCTGACTCTTTGTGACCCCTTGGACTGTCCAGGGGATCTTCCCAACCCAAGGATCGAGCTCAAGCCTCCCGCATTGCAGGCAGATTCTTTACCAACTGAGCCACAAGGGAAGCCCAGGAATAGTGGAGTGGGTAGCCTATCCCTTCTTCCGGGGATCTTCCCTTCCCAGGAATCGAACCAGAGTCTCCCGCAATGGAGGCAGACTCTTTACCAACAGAGCCACCAGGGAAGCCCACCTCTCCCTAAACCTGACCCCAAATCTCTTTGTGACCAAAAAAAAAAAAAAAAAGAAAGAAAATAAAGATAAAGGAAAAACAGAAAATCAGAAGCTGCCTTCTCTGAATCAGCTACTAAAGTAAAGTAGGGAAGTCAGGTGCCAGTCAAGTGTTCTGGGGATAAAAAGACATGAGAAGGATCAGCTATAACCCTAAGTATTAATAGAAAAGAGCCCAGAGTAAATGTCTTTCATGTACCTTTTTGACAAGATCGTTTCAACCTAAAATCAAAAGCTTATATTTAAACACCATAAATTGCATATCTATGAAAAATGAAGTCCCTACAGGCTAACTTTCTGCATTTTTGTTCTCTTTAAAGAAAGTATTAGAGCAATTTGGACTGTCTTCTTAAAAGATTTTTATTGTTTGTGATAGGTAGCAGGAAGCTATCAACTGAATATGTAGCCAACAGGTCAGAAAGAAGCAATGCTGCTTGACTGCTAAATATGTCAGTTCTGTCTTCAGCTGACCAGAGGCCCATGTGTGGGTCTTTATCTTTATGTCTATGTGTGTATGTGTGTGTATTTTGCATTTCTTACCCCAGGCTTTGTTTATCAGCTAGCAGCCAAACAACCTGAAATAGCTTTGTTTTATAAGCACTATAGAGCTTTTCTCTTTGACTATGATATCTGTCCGGAGACCTGGCAGAACATCCTCCCACTTGATGACAGTGGGATAAGCAAGTCTGCTCTCCCCTTTCCAGGGGATGCATTTGGAATCAGCTTGAGGATGCTCTGGTCAGATCTCAATGTGCAGGGCTGTTGGGAGAGGAAAACTGTCTCTTCCTTCCTCAGGCAAGGCA
Source organism: Bubalus kerabau (assembly GCF_029407905.1). NCBI lineage: Eukaryota > Metazoa > Chordata > Mammalia > Artiodactyla > Bovidae > Bubalus > Bubalus kerabau. Next base: position 17,473,077 of record NC_073644.1, on the reverse strand, counting down.
AATGCCATCACATTGCAGGCTCAGTGGGAGAGTGGAGATAATGAGGTGTTTTGAAACAGCAGACATCGTCAGAAAGACAGAAACTGGGAAAAGGAGGAATGGAACACAAAATGGGTCTTGGTTTGGGTTAAGCAAGGGAGATGAGACAAAGAAGTGCGTTATGAATTATTTACCACTGGATATAGTTTAGTTTTGATCCGAGTCCTAATTGTGAGTTGTCTTGGTGTGCATGAGCTGAAATAAAAAAGAGTTGCCAACTCTTCTGACTGTGTATTCCCCTGGACACACATATACACTGATATTCTTTAAAGGTTATACAAAGGCCAAGTTTAAATTCACTTATGAAGTGTATAATTCAACAGGTACTGGGATATGATCCACCAATAAATAGCTTTCTCATCATGGGATAAAGAGAGTAAAGCAAAGAGAATTCTATCATTGGAGATGAATTAACTTGGGTTAATTATTGTCTTCTAACTTGGTCATTTTAATTTAAAAGAAAAAGTATTCAAAGCAAAAGGTAGCATTTATTAGGTGCACATTGAAGTATCTCCAAAAGGCTATTATATTAAGTCTTTAATATTTAAGAAGTCCATACATCCTCATTTACCCAAGACAGTCTTGGATTATGCCTATTGTCCTGAAATAATTAATAATAACCTCTTTCATGCTTAAAATTTATATAAAATAATAAATTATATTCACTCTATAAAAATCATACTTTCATCCATTAGTTTGCTACTCTCAGTAACAGAAGAGACCCTGGAGAAACACGACGACAGTGGGCCTTTGGTTACATAGATGTGCTGGTAAGAGAAAATTAATAAGTGAGAACTAAAGGTAAATGTCACCTATTTTATAATTTTGCTTCAGTCTTGGTCTGATCTGGGAAGTTTATTCTACCCCTGCCTGGCTTCCAGCCCTTCCCTCATCACATATAGAATGTAATGTAGTACCTCCCCCATCTTGTTATAACCACTCTATTAATTAAAATCAACCAAGAAAAAGCATACAGTAGCTATGCAATACACATGTGCAGAAGACTGTGCATATAATCTGCTAAGCAGAAACCTCTGAAGGGTACAAAAGGCCAAAATAGGCACCACTGCGGCTAGCAGAAGAGAAGTTAGAAAGAAAATGGAAAAAAAAAAAAAAAGCTGAAAAACTCAGAGACTCAGTAATAGTCCCACAAGGAATGGAAAGTTGCTGTTGGCATTCGTTCAGCCAGTGTTAATAAAGCAGCTCTCAGAGCAAACTTAACTTCCCCTAGACATGTCCCTTGCCCTTTAGACTAGGTCAGGTACTTCTGCAAGTTTTTCCATAATACTTCAGAATTTCATTCTCATAACACTTGCCATGCTTTCATGGTGTTATGCTGTTATTTTTAAATTACCCATCCTTCAGCTGAAATATAAAGCCCAAGATCATTAAAAACATTTCACATGACAGACAGTGGTCAAAGTGCACGTGTGCGTGCTCAGTCGCTTCAGCTGCATCCAACTCTTTGCAGCCCTATGGACTGTAGCCCGCCAGATTCCTCTGTCCATGGAATTCTCCAGGCAAGAATACTGGAGTGGGTTGCCATGCCCTCCTCCAGGGGATCTTCCTGATTCAGGGATGGAACCTGTGTCTCCATCTCTTATGCCTCCTGTATTGGTAGGTGGGTTCTTTACCCCTAGTGACAACTGGGAAGCCCAGTGATCAAAGTATTTTGTAGTAATTCAATGACTCCTCCAGGTCTTCCAACCAATGATTTCTTTCTTCTGATTAAAACAAACAAAAACAGACTCAAGTAGATTTCTCCAGGTCATACTTTTCTAAGAAGTAGAATTACTTTAGCATTTGAATTCAGATCATGTTTGAATCACTATGCTACTACATCACCTGCTTTAGAGAACAGAAATCAAGTTTTCCTATTTTTGGCCACTGTTTTTTCAAAAACTAGAAAAAATGCTCTCACCATAGTTAAGACTCAATAATATTTCTAAAATGTATGAATTAATGGTTATGTTTTATATGCCAAGCACTATGGAAGATGCCATTCCAAAAGAGCCAAATAAGTCTCCTTGGGCACATCTCCTGCCTTGAGAAACTCAAGCCCCAATGAAATAGGCAACACCTAGTCAGTACAGTCGGAGAAGGCAATGGCACCCCACTCCAATACTCTTGCCTGGAAAATCCCATGGACAGAGGAGCCTGGTGGGCTGCAGTCCATGGGGTCGCTAAGAGTCAGACACGACTGAGCGACTTCACTTTCACTTTTCACTTTCATGCATTGGAGAAGGAAATGGCAACCAACTGCAGCATTCTTGCCTGGAGAATCCCAGGGACGGGGGAGCCTGGTGGGCTGCCGTCTATGGGGTCACACAGAGTCGGACACGACTGAAGTGACTTAGCAGCAGCAGTCAGTACAGTGAAGACTCAGGGTGGACGCTTTCCATCTTTCCTTTGTTTCACATATTTTAAGTTCAATAATCTTGTTGTTAACTGTAAAATAGGTTATTCTGATTGAGCTCAAATTTAATGTGGTGTTTTAATAAAAGTATTATGATAGAAAAAATTTAGGAGAATCACAAGAACTGTGCTAGACTCAAAAGTCATGAATTGTTTTCATTGATGTCACAGTATAAATGCTGAATAAAAATTGTTATGCTGCTTTTCATTCCTCTTAAAGATGATGCATTTTCCTTCAATAGCAGGCCAGTGAGCAGACAGAGCTGTGGACAAGAATAATTGGGAACAGCTCTGGGGAGAATATGGAACAAGGCTAGATAGGTCAGAATGAACGATATACTGTGATACTCACTTTATGCTGTGAGTTTAAAATTACATGTTATGTTTTAAGGTTTTTTTTTTTTTTAATTCTAACTTCTAATGAATAACTGCTAAGTCACTTCAGTTGTGTCTGACTCTGTGCGACCCCAGAGACGGCAGCCCACGAGGCCCCCCAACCCCGTCCCTGGGATGCTCCAGGCAAGAACACTGCAGTGGGTTGCCATTTCCTTCTCCAATGCATGAAAGTGAAAAGTGAAAGTGAAGTCGCTCAGTCGTGTCTGACTCTTAGCGACCCCATGGACTGCAGCCCACCAGGCTCCTCTGTCCATGGGATTTTCCAGGCAAGAGTATTGGAGTGGGGTGCCATCAACTTCTCCAAATGAATAACTAGAAAAGAGTTATAAGAACACATGAGAATGAAAGAAATCACATATAAGAACATGAGAACCATCAGTCTGGGGAACTTGGAGGAGAAAAGGCTGACTGCAGTCAATAGTAAGAATTGTGGGTGAGAAAATAAAAGGATAGGATAATGCTGGGGTTAAATGAATTAGAAATGAGAAGTCACCCTTAGAGTTTGTCCGTGGGAAAGTGTTTTATATTATGATAAATACTATTCTTTCCATTAATACAGAAACTTTTCTAGTTATAAACATGCTTAAAATTATGTACTATGCCTTAAATCTTCTGTTGCTTGCCAATACTCTAAGATGAATTTTCAACAGTTAAAAAAATCTTTCAGTTTCCCCAAATCTCCAGCTTCATGCCAATTCTATCTCCACCACACTGACACCATGATGACTGACATTGGTTTTGATTTGACATTTCAACTGTTGAAATACACAGGCACACTCACACACATAGAACCTTCAACTTGAGATTTGATTGGCATCAGTCATTTTATAACTTGTCTCTTGGGGACTGGACCAGTGGACCTTTTTAAAGCTTGCCTTATTGAACTGACCCTTCTGATCTAGACGCATAATTCATACTTGTTAATCTTCTTGGGATCCTTTCTTACTCTTAACAAGCCTGTCAGTTTTTCCTCCACTGAAATATTTTCCTCTAGGTAAAAGATGATTTAAAATGTTATTTTTAATGTCTTTTCTTGATTTTTGTGAAAAAAAATCATATAAATGCATCAAAGAAGTAATTATTCCAACCTGATTAGTTAATTTCCCCAAAGGAATATAGACATCACTATGCTTGTGAATTGCATTTTAAAGGTACATAAGGCTTCAATAAAACTCAGTAAGCAACCTCATAAAATGTTAGATTTGAAAAGTTCCTTAAAGTTTAATACAACCTTCTGTCTAGTAAAAGTATCTCCATGTTGTCTCTCAAATAATTAGTCTTTGTTTGAACATTTTCTGTTAATAAAAGTTATTTTGAAAGCCAATCCCATTTGAAGTAACTCCATCTCTTGAAAGTTCTTCCTTACTTAATATTGAATCAACCTCTCCCTACTCACTAGTTTTGTCATCTGGAGCCACATAAAGTTAAGTCCTATCTTACTTCCATAAGATAGCTCATTGCTGAACTAAGCTGGACATCTACAATTCCAAATACGCATATCTTCCTCATCCTGAACCTCAGGACAATCTCACCCACTGCTATTCTTTACCACCTCTCACGTTTCCCACAGTCACCCCACAATGTCCACTGTGGAAGGTTCTGTGATCATGCTTGTAAGTTCTTTCAGAATAAGAACTTTTGCTATCTTCATGTCTAATTTCCTCCTTTTTTTTGCAATATTATCTTCTTTTTTTTTTTCAGTTTGAAAATCATTTTCTAAATGAAAACAAAGCATTCCCTGAACAGAAAATAGAACGGCCACTTATTGAAAGCCTGATATATATCAGGCACTGTACAAAAGGTAAGGATAGGAAAGACATAAGACGGTATAAACACAATACCCTCAAAAAATTGCAGTCTACTAGGGGAAAGAGACAGTTTATACATATATATATATATATATATATATATATACACACACACACACACACATAATTCAAAATGATATATGCTATTCTTACAAATGAGTCAAGCAATTTATAAACATACAGAACTACATGATTTCTGTCCAGTGAAGGAGATATTCTCTGTCAGGTGAAGGCATAAAGGTAACATATAAAAAGTCATAATACTAGAAACTATAAATCACATTTTGTATAATAACTAAACTGTATGTACATCTTTAATGTACAATAATAATGACCTCTTCATATATGGTTCCAAATTTCTACCCATCTCAGGATATAATTTATCCCATAAGCTTCTGACAGGATGTTTCCTGTACACAGTTCTCCCAAACCAAAATCCATCAATGTATCCTCATTATTTAAGAGGTAAAATACAATAATATGAATCCCCCAACTATCTTTATCCTTAATTGATACTACTCCTCTACTTATGTCCTTCACTCCAGTACATTTAAGAAGATTACAGTTTCAAAGGGTTCCAATTCTGACTTTAATCCTTTTAATCCTGGCGTGTTAAAATTGCCATGTTACTGCTTCTCTTACCACACCCGCTTCTTAGAGAACTAACCTTACCCTCAGAGCCTGGAAAATGCAGCTTGTGGCTCTAGCCCCAGGTTGAATATCCATCCCCTGGCTGGCAATGAGACTAGATCCTATAAGAATTTACACAGTCGTCAGCTGGAAGATGTTCTTAAACTGGGAGGTCATGTTGTCAGTTAGACTAGCCAGCAAGACAAATGGAAGGCAAGTAGAGAAAAGTTAAAGGGAACAGGCAGGCCATGAGCAGCAGAACCCAGCTGAGCGAAGGAAGAGAAAGGCTCACACACGCATGAGTGGAAGCCAGAGGCTACATACCTCCACAAGTGATTGAGAGAGGAGCCTCTCTTCATATCTTGCTATTCCAGTCCTTTTGTGGTTGTCTGAGCAAGACCTAGTTTTGTGAACTCTCTCAGCTGCAGTAGTGCCTGCTATGTCCTTTCAATAAAATTACTTTATACCTGAGCCAGTTAGTGGGCTTCAGTTCCTTGCAGCAAAGTAATCCTTGACTAAAACACACTTATAGGCTCTACTCACATTTCTCTTGGAGTCCAGCTTGCCCTTGATCATTGGACACCAGCACAGCTTCCAAAATTTTGTGCAGGAGAAAAGCATGTTGGACTGGAAGAAGCACAAGCTGAATCAAGATTGCCGGGAGAAATATCAGTAACCTCAGATATGCAGATGACACCACCCTTTTGGCAGAAAGTGAAGAGGAACTCAAAAGCCTCTTGATGAAAGTGAAAGTGGAGAGTGAAAAAGTTGGCTTAAAGCTCAACATTCAGAAAACGAAGATCATGGCCTCCGGTCCCATCACGTCATGGGAAATAGACAGGGAAACAGTGGAAACAGTGTCAGACTTTATTTTTCTGGGCTCCAAAATCACTGCAGATGGTGACTGCAGCCATGAAATTAAAAGACACTTCCTCCTTGGAAGGAAAGTTATGACCAACCTAGATAGCATATTCAAAAGCAGAGACATTACTTTGCCAACAAAGTTTCGTCTAGTCAAGGCTATGGTTTTTCCTGTGGTCATGTATGGATGTGAGAGTTGGACTGTGAAGAAGGCTGAGCACCAAAGAATTGATGCTTTTGAACTGTGGTGTTGGAGAAGACTCTTGAGAGTCCCTTGGACTGCAAGGAGATCCAACCAGTCCATTCTGAAGGAGATTGGCCCTGGGATTTCTTTGGAAGGAATGATGCTAAAGCTGAAACTCCAGTACTTTGGCCACCTCATGCAAAGAGTTGACTCATTGGAAAAGACTCTGATGCTGGGAGGGACTGGGGGCAAGAGGAGAAGGGGACAACAGAGAATGAGATGGCCGGATGGCATCACTGACTTGATGGACATGAGTCTGAATGAACTCCGGGAGTTGGTGATGGACAGGGAGGCCTGATATGCTGCGATTCATGGGTCGCAAAGAGTCGGACACAACTGAGCGACTGATCTGATCTGATCTGATCTGATGATTAAACAAATGGTAATGTGTTGATTTTTAAAATTTTTATTCAGTGCTCAAAGTTAAACAAATAAAGAGAGCTGCATGTTAGTTTCTTTGCATAATAAGGATGTGGAAGCATTTATAACTAGAGCTTGATAAAAGGGGAGAAAATGAAGTAAAGGGATTTGTGTACTTTATCCTTGAAAAAAATTAAAAAGAATCTCCCGGGAAGGTTTAATGACAGTGGTGTGGGTAAATGTTTAACAAATGGTTCTTTAGGAAGGGGGATTTCTGTTTTGTGCATTTGCCTATTTCCTTGGTATAAATATGCTCACCATAGTAGATTTTGAGATCCCAGTGTCAAGTCACTGAATGAGATTGGGAAGAAGAGCATTATCTAACTCAGAGTGAGCTGGCTCCACCGCATTCTGAAAGAGAACTAACTACTGCATTTTGTGTTCCATCTATGGTACAGATCATGACGGGTTCTTTATGCCTGTCTCTCTCCACTCAATGGATTGTGAAGTCACTAAAGCAACAATTTCTTGTTCATTTTTATTTCTGCAGTGCTTCACACAGTGTTGGACACACAGAACTACTCATCAAAAAAGCGTTTGGAGGAAATTACACCAATGTTAGAGAATATGTGAGAAAGACTCTATGGATGAAGAATGTACTTTATATTTAAAATCTATTTGCATAGGATATTTTAGATATAACTGCATAAGGATCAGCTTTGTTTAAAAAATTGCAGTAGGTTTCAACCTCCATTTGATGAGTTAAAACCAATGTGTTGTTATATGGGAGAATTTGTCTCAGAAACAGAAACAAAATGGGATAAATATAAAAACATAGTATTGATAAAAGAGAAATATTTCTATAGCTAAGGCTAAATGCCTAGGGAAAAAAAGCAATTCAGTTTCCCAATATTAATTATTGGGTCATCTCCTGCTATTGGTCTGTGCATGTAAAAATCAATGCAAAGATAAGAACCTTTATAATTGACAGGAATAATTTTGAAGTATACTCATTGACATTCAAAGAAGCAAGACACAATGAAAAGGTTATGGAAGAGCAAACTTTGGATTCATCTGAAGTTTTAATTACTACTTTTCAAACTTCTAAAGGAAATAGGGGAAGCATATTATTTTATTCCTTATTCCTTCCAGTTTGCAAAATAAGAGAAACTTGCAACTAACACTTAATAGTATATTACATGCATAGAGCCTTTTTAAAGGCAATTTTTAAAAAATGCAAAATTCTCCCATATTCACATTTTATTCTTATTTCAACTTGTGGGTAGAGGCCATGTAGGTGCTTTTGTCTAACAGATGGGAATGAGACTCTGACTCGTACTGCTATATTCTTTTTATTAAAATATATTTTCTCCCTGATAAGTGTGTGTATATGGATTTTTGCTTGGAAAGGCAAAAGTGTTAAACAAAATAATCAGAGGACCTTATAAGATTAATTTTTTTTTTTTGGTAAAAAAGTTCTATTTCTTTTCCTACTTGTTCCACTGTGTCCTCTCTTCTAGGTCACGATGGTGCTCAACTTGGCAATCTAATGGGAACTTTGTAGTAAAACAGTAGTCAACAAGAAAAGTATCCACTGGTTTAGGACTCTTGTTATCCATGTGGGTCAGTTATTTCTTCAGTTAAGTGTGGTGTACTCTGAAACTTCTTTCTGTAGCTCAAGATTTTATGCTACCACATATCATAACACTCAGACAGAGGAGCCTGATGGGCTACAATCCATGGGGTCTCAAAGAGTAAGACATGACTGAAGTGATTTAGCACACCTCACACATGACCACAACACAACCGAGGAAAGGCTTTTATAAACTGTATTTGTTTTTATGCATAATTATTTAAAAATTGCAATACAAGGTCAGTTGTTTGGAAGAATGGAACTTTGCTAATTTTAATTATTTGGACAGTGATCAAACTGGCCAAGAAGCAGTAATAGCTGGACATTTAAATGAACAAATCAAGACAATAACTACATACCAACTAGATAATTTTTGTCATTAATTTCTATTACAGTAGTTTCAAAGGATAAGAAAAATATCCCCTAGTGCTTTGGGGTTTCATGCTATCATAGAAGTTTGAAATGTGTAGGGAATTATCACAAAATAATCCTCAGGGATAATACTTTTCTTTGAATAGCCATCGTGAGATAGTTAAAAAACTGACTGACTGTTCAAATACAGATGAACTCTTCATTAGGACAGAAAATAAAATACAGGCCAACAGATGACAAAACAGCTTACCACAGGTCAAAAGTCACAAGAGTTTCACATACAACTTATCAGTGACCACTGTGAAGAAACTTCTCATGTTGATTTGGTTCTCTCTCCTTAGAGCTTCAGCCTGTGATCTTACCCAGGCCACACAGTTTTTTATTACTTTTTTTATTGTTACAGAATATAGGGTCAGTAGAAGAAACCTCAAAAAGATAAGGTAAAAGAAGTAAATAAAATAGAAATATAAGCTTGTCATTTAAAATAATCCCTAATAATGTAATTTGTGTGTATATATATGTATGTATATGCCTATATATTTTTATATTTATATATGTGTGTGTGTGTGTATATATATATATATAAAATATAAATATAACGTGGGATACCTCAGTTTGATCCCTGGATTGGGAAGATCCCTTGGAGAAGGGAATGGCTACCCACTCCAATATTCTGGCCTGAAGAATTCCATGAACTGTATAATTCATGAGGTCGCAAAGAGTTGAACGCGACTGAGCAACTTTCACTTTTACTTTATATTTTACAGATAGAGATAATACAGTCAAATTTGAAACTTCTTTTGTAAATTATATGCATATTTCCATGTTATTACACATTATTACTTATATTAGAAATGTAAGTTGTTTCCAATTTTTTTCCTATAGTAATATAAAGATGACCATCCATAAAGTTAATCTTTACACATGCATATTGAGCATACAATTATTTCTTTAGGTCAAATTATTTAAAATAACAGATTAAGGTCAAAGGGTAAAAAAAAATCTAAATGTTGACAAATATTGGCAAATTTTTCTTCCATAGGAGTTGTATCAATTTTACCTACATCACAATGTATGAGTACCATTTTCCTATATCCTCACTAAAATTACAACTTATTTTTAATATTGTTTCTTGTAATGATTGAAAAATCTTACCTTTCATTTAAATTCCTTTTAAGCATAAATTCGTTTAAGCAAGTTTTCATAAGCTCACCAGTCACTTTCAAGGGTAAGTTCTTTGTGAATTTCCCATCCATATTTTTTGACCAAAATTTTTTGATGAAGGTAGTATCTTTCTATATAGCAAGTAAAAGAATTTTTCTAACTACATGTTAGAAATATTTTCTCAATGTGACATGAGAACAAATTTTAGGGTCCATATTATTTTAATGTTACTTTCCTTATGATATTTACCTTTTATAAAGAAAATTCATTTATTTTTTACTGCCTACAGAATTAATTCATCCCCTCAATTTACAAATGTATAAAAAATAATAATAATGATAATAGTGATTATGATTATTATAAATAATAAAGCACAAGCTGCAATCCAGATTGCCAGGAGAAATATCAATAACCCCAGATATGCAGATAACACCACCCTTATGGCAGAAAGTGAAGAGGAACTAAAGAGCCTTTTGATGAAAGTGAAAGAGGAGAGCAAAAAAGTTGGCTTAAAACTCAACATTCAGAAAACTAAGCTCATGGCATCCGGTCCTGTCACTTCATGGCAAATAGATGGGGAAACAATGGAAACAGTGACAGACTTTATTTTCTCCAACTCCAAAATCACTCCAGATGGTGACTGCAGCCATGAAATTAAAAGATGCTTGCTCCTTGGAAGAAAAGCTATGCTAAACCTAGACGGCATATTAAAAAGCAGAGACATTACTTAGCTGACAAAGGTCTGTCTAGTCAAGGCTATGGTTTCTCCAGTAGTCATGTATGGATGTGAAATTTGGACCATAAAGAAAACTGAGCGCCAAAGAATTGATGCTTTTGAACTGTGTTGTTGGAGAAGACTCTTGAGAGTCCCATGGACTGCAAAGAGATCAAACCAGCCAATCCTAAAGGAAATCAGTCCTGAATATTCATTGGCATTACTGATGCTGAAGCTGAAGCTCCAATACTTTGGCCATCTGATGCAATGAACTGACTCATTGGAAAAGATCCTGATGCTCGGAAAGATTGAAGGCGGGAGGGGGAGGGGATGACAGAGGATGAGATGGTTGGATGGCATCACCAACTTGATGGACATGAGCTTGAGCAAACTCTGGGAATTGGTGATGGACAGGGAAGCCTAACATGCTGCAGTTGATGGGATCTCAAAGAGTCGGACATGACTGAGCAACTGAATTGAACTACTATAAAATTTTATACAACACATAGGGCTTATAGGACATTACAAAGTACAGGTATAAATCACTTAGCAGTGTTGTACTCCATATGTAAGTTGCTATATATTATAGGAGTCATTACAAACCAAATTTTAATATACTTAAAAGAAAAAATAAAATTATTTCACAATGCTAACATAATGTAACAATCAGTTAATGATTGTTAATGTGTCTTAGGTAATAAACAAAAGTTTAAGATCTCTAACTACTATTATCTTATTTCCAAAGATAAGACTTAATGACTTAACTATAGTTAAGACTGTGAAAATTTAGTTATGGGACTAGCATAAATTTTGTCCACCCCTGTCTTTGCTGTAACTACCTTATGAAAATTGATTACTGCTAAGTCACTTCAGTTGTGTCCGACTCTGTGTGACCCCAGAGACGGCAGCCCAACAGGCTCCCCCGTCCCTGGGATTCTCCAGGTAAGAACACTGGAGTGAGTTGCCATTTCCTTCTCCAATGCATGAAAGTGAAAAGTGAAAGGGAAGTCGCTCAGTCGTGTCCGACTCTTAGCGATCCTATGGACTGCAGCCCACCAGACTTCTCCATCCACAGGATTTTCCAGGCAAGAGTACTGGAGTGGGGTGCCATTGCCTTCTCCGAAAATTGATTACAATAAGGGATTATTTGCTCACATCTGTTTTTGTGACTCATGAGCAAGAGATTTCCCTTAGCTGATGATAACACATCATAACTGCTCCAGATACATTGTTCAAAGGAAGTTATATCATTTTAAGTTTCCACAGAGGACAAGCTAATCATATAAATAAATTATACATGGGTACAAGAAATTGAATAAAACTGGACAAATTGAGTTTAAGAGAAGAAAACATAATTGTGTAGTTTTAGGAAGGAATAAATATTGACCAAAATGCACATTTTTACAAGCAATTGTATCTCTGATCAGCAACAAACATGTTTCTTGAATAATATTTGTAGTTTGATTCATTTCCTGCCATATAGAACTTGATAGGCTTGTCAATATACATGAAGGTTTAAAAAATGAAAGAAAGAAGATTGCTTCTAAAATAAGTTTTTTTTTTCTAAAAGTTTCTCCTTTTTTTCCCATATACTTCCTAAATGTGTGCAGGAGCAGTAGTACAAGGGAAGGTGGGGTCTGCTGAAAGAGAGGAATGTCTTTGAGACACAGTTGAGGAATAGAAAGGCTTCTAAGATCTTGAACTTTGGTGAAAGTTTTTTTGAACTAAGAATAACATGGACTGAAAAATACATGATCTTGTTATAAAATGGTAATGAGTCTGAGAAATTATTGATCCAGAGGGTTTAAGGAAATTGAGGTATAGTGGGAAATGATACTAAAGGATGGTGCCATGTTTTTGAGAAATTTGAATGCAATACTATGGTCACAAGATCTTATATTTTAAAAATGGAAAGTAAAAAAAAAAAAAAATAGTGAACAGAGGAACATCAACACTGCAATAGCCCATGAGTATATAGATCTGTTTCCAAGTGTGAAAAGTGCAATATGGACAAGTAAATGGTCAAAGGAGAATCAAAGAATGAACATTACACAGAAACCTCTAGACATTTTCCAAAGCACAATAATCCTCAGGGACCTTTTCAAAATAAAGAATTTCAGCATTAAGGATGAACTTTATGACAAAATGCAAATCTAATTAAGAAGTGATGACTTTCAAAAGTTGTCTCCCAGCATCGTCATCTCCATCTGTGAGCCAATACCTAAGATTAGAGTTGTTTTGATGGTAGAGATTCCTTGATCAGTACGACTCTTCAAGAATGGGGTTCAGGGCCAACTAATTGGGATTCAAAGGATAGGCTGACCACTATCGCCATCAACACACATGTGGTGACCTCTGGATCTCATGAGCACAGACATTTCTGCTCAGAACAAGGGGAAAGAGTGGAAACTCACTTAGAAGTCAGACTGTAAAAAAATAGTATCAATTCCTGTAGGAATAAAAAGTCAACATCATTGGAGACTACACAAAGAAGAAAATAGAATTATTTAGGAACTTTTTTTTTAAATAGTCCAAACATGTCAAGCTGAAACTCCAGTACTTTGGCCACCTCGTGCAAAGAGTTGACTCATTGGAAAAGACTCTGATGCTGGGAGGGATTGGGGGCAGGAGGAGAAGGGGACGACAGAGGATGAGATGGCTGGATGGCATCACCAACTTGATGGACATGAGTCTGAGTGAACTCCGGGAGTTGGTGATGGACAGGGAGGCCTGGCGTGCTGCGATTCATGGCGTCGCAGAGTCAGACATGACTGAGCGACTGAACTGAACTGAACTGAACATATCAAACTAAAGTAAGGTGATCTCTGAGCATAAGAGGTGAACCCCGAAGCAGAGATGGTTCCATAAACCAGAAGGGGATTGAAGACAGAGAATTCCACAACATTCGTCCGCATCCAACTGAGTATGAATTCAAACCTGATTTGAACAGCTGGAGAGCCACTTGCTGGGTAGTACATTATTTTCTGCAACAACCTGTCCCTTCTACTAAGTGAAACTGAAAGTCTCTCAGTTGTGTCCGACTCTTTGCAACCCCATGGACTATACAGTCCATGGAATTCTCTAGGCCAGAATACTGGAGTGGGTAGCCTTTCCCTTCTCCAGAGGATCTTCCCAACCCAGGGATCAAACCCAGGTCTCCCTCATCGCAGGTGGATTCTTCACCAGCTGAGCCACAACAGAAGCCCAAGAATACTGTAGTGCTTAGCCTATCTCTTCTCCAGTGAATCTTCCTACCCTGGAATCTAACTGGGGTCTCCTGGATTGCAGACAGATTCTTTACCAATTGAGATATCAAGGAAGCCCAATAACCCTTCTGCAAAGTTATATTGAAAATAATGGATATGTAGGTGCCCACTAGGGCAGCCCCCAGAGACAGATGCAAGAGGAAAGAATGAGAGGAAAAGGAAGAACTGTCAAGCATTTCTTCCTTCTGAATAAGCAAAAAAAAGAAGAAAGAGCTCCTTCTTGGGACTTCTTTGCACACAAATATTTTCAAAATGAATGCTCTTTCTGTTGAGCTGTACTGGCTTTTCAGATTGTAAAAGCAATTGTACTCTTAAAACATTTGTAGGATATAAAGAAGTTTGGAGATAACTGAGAAAATGGCCTATTACCCAGAAATAATCATGGTAAATATTTTGAGATATTTCTTCCATTCTTTTAATGATACAAATATCTACAATTTCTAGCAGATTTGGAAATTTGGAAATCTTATGTTTATTTTTTTCATTTAATAATATTATGATTATTTTCCTACATTGTTATATGATCTTCAAAATGTGAAAATAAAAATGTAGTTACATCTAATTTCACCATTATAGTAAATATATCATCCTGGTAAAAGATGTTGATATTGGGGAATACTGAGCATATGTGCTTGTGTGGGGGCAAGGTTTATATAGGACATCTTCTCCCATCCCTCAATTTTGCTGTGAACCTAAAACTGTTCTGACAAATAAAATTTTAATTAAAAAAATTAAGAAAGAAAGGAAGGAAAGAAGGAATGAGATGGATGAAGAAAGAAAGCTTGCCCTATCAAATATCAAGATGTGATCTCTATAGTAATTAGACCATGTGATAGTAATGTATTGATAAATACACAGAAGTGCTGAAAAGAATAGACCCATGCCTATTTGGAAATTTGATTCATGACACAGAGGGCATTACAAATCAGCAGGAAAGGATGAATTGTTTAATATATTGTTCTAAGATAATTGATTATCCACATGAAATCAAATTCCTACCTTACATCATAAACAAAATTTTTTCTAGATGTGTTAAAGACATATATAAACGGCAAAACTAAATCTTAGAAGATGTTATAGGAAAGTACCTGTGTTTTCTATGTAGGATAGTATTTGCTAAACAACATGCCCAAAACAGAGTTATTAAAAAAAATATATTATAAATTTGACTATATTAAGTTAGGCCTGTCTTCACTGAAAGATAATAAAGAATATTTATATATATTTCATATGCATATATTTATAGATATATAAGAATATATGCAGATATATTAAATCTATACAGACATATACCTATATATTATATAAATGTATGCACATACAAATTTTTAAATGACTGAGCCTGCTTTGCTGCTGCTGCTAAGTTGCTTCAGTCATGTCCGACTCTGTGCGACCCCATAGACGGCAGCCCACCAGGCTCCCCCATCCCTGGGATTCTCCAGGCAAGAACACTGGAGTGGGTTGCCATTGCCTTCTCCTCTATACACAGATAATCCTTTAATTCTGAGGATACTTGCCTGACAACTGCCCCCATCTCACTTGACCAAGTAGGTCAATCATTTGTCCTTTGTGCCACATCTATATCTTACACATTTCTTAATTAGAGCATCTCCTTCATGAGTCAAACACTGTACAAGGGCTTTCTTAACATCTGCCATTTCATTGCTTCCTCGTCTCTATATTAGTGTTGCAATGCATTAGTCTCTCTCTTTTATAAGTGCAGACAATGAAATCAGTACAACCAACCTGTTCAAAGGGCAGAGTCATATTATAAACTCCAGCCTGACTGTTGCTAAGGCTCTATCATTCATAGCTGTTATGCAATAGTGTGCATATTAAACTGCATTGCTTACATCAGTTTTTTGTTTGTTTAATAAAAAGGCTACCTGGTTACCTATTGCTACATAACAGATTACCCTGAAATGTAATGGTTTTTTAAAATTCCATTTGATTTTATTTCATAGCTTTCTAGGTCTAGAATTCAAGAAGGGCTTAACTGGAGTATTCTTCTATTCCACATTTCATGGACTGACCCCATTTGGTAGTTCTTAGCCAAGTACTCATCCAAGACAGCTCCACTAAAACATCTAGGGTAAGTAGAAACAACTGATAACCAGGATCAGCTGGGATTGTTGACAAAGCACCTCTACATGCCTCCTACGTTGGTTGTTTTCAGAGAAATCAGATTTCAAACCTACCAATTTATGAAGTCTTTCACCCAGAAGCTGGCACAGCATCACTTCTATACTATTCAAAAGAATCCCAGATTCAAAGGGAGGAGACATAGATTATACTTCCCATTAAAGGGAATGTCAAAGAAAGGGAAGTTTTCTTTAATCTGCTTAATCATAGAAAATGTAAAGGACAGATTTGAAGAAAATATTAACTATGTCTGAAACCAATAAGGAACTAATATTTCTAGGACAGCACTATCCTAAGCAACTTTCTGTGATAATGGAAATTGTCTATGCATGGTCCCATATGGTAGCTATATGGAGAAGCATGTGGCTATTGAGCATTTGAAATGTAGCTAGTATGACCAAGGCACTGAATTTTAATTTTTAGTTAATTTAAATTCAAATAGTCATAAGCAGCTAGTTGCTACACTATTAGACAACACTGCTCTATAAGACGGAGAAGGCAATGGCACCCCACTCCAGTACTTTTGCCTGGAAAATCCCATGGATGGAGAAGTCTGGAGGGCTGCAGTCCATGGGGTTGCTAAGAGTCGGACATGACTGAGCGGCTTGCCTTTCACTTTTCACTTTCATGCATTGGAGAGGGAAATGGCAACCCACTCCAGTGTTCTTGCCTGGAGAATCCCAGGAACGGGGAAGCCTGGTGGGCTGCCATCTCTGGGGTTGCACAGAGTCGGACACGACTGGCGACTTCGCAGCAGCAGCAGCTCTGTAAGATAAAAGATACACCTGCGAATCAAGAAGAAAGTGATAGAAGTTTCTGTCTTCTATCTTCCAGGTTCAGTCACAGATTCAGTCCAGATAGTCTCAGCAACACATTCTTCTCTCAAGGCTACATTCCTGAACCCAGCTCCTAACGTGGAAACAGTGGGCAAAGCATACATTCCAAAGATGGGGGATGAAACTAGACACCTCAGATTGCCCAGGTCCAGCTCTGTGGTCAACTAGCCGTCACGTCCTCTTCATGACCTCCAAGACACATTTTTTTTATATTTCCTAGGGAAAGAAGCATAGCAAGGAAGGGAAGGAGGGAGGGGTGAAAGAAACTTATG
The DNA here is from genome assembly GCF_029407905.1 of Bubalus kerabau. NCBI lineage: Eukaryota > Metazoa > Chordata > Mammalia > Artiodactyla > Bovidae > Bubalus > Bubalus kerabau. The sequence goes on along the minus strand of NC_073644.1, from coordinate 17,455,924 downwards.
CTAACTGTTGACAAAAGTTAACAATAAGCTAAGGACTATGATTATTGCAGTCCTCTGGATGCCCCGAACTCATTTCTGTATCCCACAGTTTACACAACACCTTGTACACAGTCCGTGCTTGATAAATGCCTTCTGGTGGATTAATTAATGAGTTAATTAATACTGTTAGGAAGACCAGATGAAGAGAACTATGAGAAATTAAGTTAAAGCTACTGATAAAAAAAGGGCTTGTGAAAAATACTATTGCTTTGTATTTTTCTTGGCCAATACTACCCCAATGCCCAGGAGTTTCCAGTAGCTCCCCAACTGTCTGTTCCACTCATTTAGGCTAGGTTGGAGGATGGTCCAGGTGGGTCTCCAAGTCTGGGGAGGCACCTGTTTGAGAAATTGGATATTTCTGAGCAATTACATCAAATTCATTAAGCTTATATTGAACAGCAGCAATAGTAACTCACAGACCTCTATGGCAGGCTAAAGAATGCCCCCAAGAGAGCAAATCTTATCTTGGAACCTATGAGTGTTATGTGTAAAGTCATCACAAATGTGAGTAGATTAAGGATCTTGCAATAGAGAAAGTATTGTGGATTATCCAGGTGGGACCTAAACGCAATCACATGTTATAAGGAGGCAAATGAAAATTTGACACACACATCTCTCTTCAGTGACTAAGCAGAGAGAGATTTGAAGATGGTGGCCATAAACCAAGGAATGCTAGCAGCCACTATGAGCTGGAGGTAGCAAGACCTACTGACACATTGATTTTGTTCCAGTAATACTTATTCTGGACTTCTGGTTTCCAGAATTGGAGAAAATAAATTTCTGTTCTATTCTAAAATATGACCCTTTCCCTCAGGCTTGTAGCACAAGATTTATATCACCTTTTAATGATTCTGCATCCCCTACACACAATCTCTCTTTATCCCTCATAGATGTCCAAAAGTATGACACTAAATACAAAATAATCAAACTATATAGCATACAGTTACAAGAGAGTCACTGGTCATAGCATAACTAGGAATTAGCCCAGCTTCACTAGCACTTGCCTTTTTCCTCAGCACACAACATCGACGCAGAAAGCCTAAAGGAAAACTGTTTGCTACAGCCGAGGTCATTTACTCAACAGTAAATCCATCTCCCTTTCTCTTCCAAGCCAATCCCATTGAGAGCACTACAGGCTGAAATGTCTGAAGGGAAAACAGTTTACTACTCAGTTTGCAACACTGATGACTTAAGTACATTTACAGGGCTGTAGAGCTTAAAATCTACATCGTCCCTCCCATGTTCTAATTTCCTGCTTCTCCACACTATTTATGCTCACCTGTTACCCAATTAGCACCCCAGTAAACTGAACTCCTGTAGTTGTTTTACCCTAGCAATTAACCCTCTCCAGCACCCCCTCTGCAAAGAGCTCCTGATTAAAATAAATTGCTCAATTATTCACCTAACAACGGGAAGTATGCCACAGTAGATCAGCAGGAGAACAATTTATTTCTTCATAGATCTCTAAATGTGTCCAGGATTAGCTGAGAAGAAAGATTCTCCTGAAATAATCTAAAGGATTTGGTTAAGGTTTATGGTAAGGGCACAAACATAAAATGTCAGCACCTATCTACAGGTTTTTGAAATGGTCAGCATCCCTAGTTTGAAGAAAATGCTAAAATGAAAAGAAAGTGGTTTACTTTCATTTTTTTTAATTCTATACACTGCTAACATGAATTTCTCATTAATGACCATAATGACATATAAGTAAGATATAATGGAAAAAAAAAAGAGGCGGGGGAAGTAAAAGGGAAGGGAGGGCATTAAGTACTGAGGTACCCAACATCTTTAAGTTGGATGGGATGTTCATGGTATGTTTAAGCAATATTTCTTCACAACTGACAGTATTCTGCATACTATACATCGCTTTCCTATTACTAAAAATGTAACATATTTAACATAAAACTCCAATTAAACATAACTTTCTGTAATAAAATTTCAAAGAACTTAAGAATTTCAAGTGCCTAAGACATTCATTGGGAGGATAGATTCTGAAGCTGAAGTTCCAATACTTTGGCCACCTGATGCGAAGAGCTGACTTGTTCGGAAAGACCCTGATACTCGGAAAGATGAAAGGCAAAAGAAAAACGGCGCAGCAGAGGATGAAATGGTTAGGTACATGGTTAGACTACAGACCATTGTATAAAATATCAGAGTGGGTTAAAACTATATTTGTACATTTTATATTGAACCACATATAATTCCCTAAATATCCTACATGTAGATTTTAAGGGGGAAAGAAATCACTTCTTAATCTAGACTGAAATTTGTTGACTACTTTTTGTTCTATTTTTCCTTACCCACACATTAATCATAAATTAATCATCCTGTAACAAAAAAGGAAGAAGGACACACAACTGAAGGAGTGTGTTATTGAACATAGAACAATTGAACAATGACCTTAATGCAGTGTAATCTGGAAAGAAAATACATTAAAAGTTATAATTTAAGGGTACAAGATTGCCTACTAGGCAATGAAAGCAGAGGGTGTTTCAAAAAATCTCACTCTGAAAATGCAGCCAAATGGCCCTCTGCACGCATGAGTTTCCTGAAATGTTTCCACTGCAGAAAGCCACAAAAGCCAGGCATTTTAGAAAACCGTTTTTATCACCACGGAAGGAAGTCAGTCTTCCTTTTCCAGTACCTTTCATTAATTGAAATTCTAACCCTACCTAAACTAAACCTGGATGGTGGAGGAAGGGAGGAAGACAGACAAGAAAGAAAGAAAGAAAGATCTTCCTGCATATGCAATGTTTAAACCTTGAAAAATTATTTGCAGACAAGAAGTAGACGGCTCATAGCTGTGGCATTCTTGCCCAGAAGGAAAGCAGCCTGCAAACTGCAGTGCCCAGGAGCAGAGAAGAGCACAGTCACTGCTCCCTATGAAAATTTAACAATTCATTAACGGGAAAAGGCGACATAAAGGGATGCGGGATCAGAGGCAGCTCAGCGGCATCAAATTCTGAGAGAATGAAGGATGGGGAAGGGAGATGTGGAAATTCAGACTGCGGAGAAAGGCGGAAAGAGGAGGGAGACTTGATAGGAACAGGGACAAAGAGAGACTGGAAAGTAAAAAGGGTAGGAGAGATGAAAGGAGGGAGAGGAAAGGGGAGAAAGGATTTGAATAAAATTCAAATTTCTAATCTGGTTTTAATCTTCTTTCGGGGGAGGGTTTGAATGTACGATGCTGATTTTTCTTTTTTTTTTTTTTTTTTTTCTCCCCTAAGTGCCCTCACTGACCAAACCATGTGTTAAAAACAGTTTCCCTCCTGGAAGGGATTATGCCCTTTGACTTGCACAGCCGTCTCTCCCTTCCTGACATCAAGGAGGCGGGATGGCGGCGTGCGCGCTGGTGCGGAGCGCGGCGGGCGTCTGCGGCGCGGCGGAAGTCTCACTCGGCGGCCGCGCGCGGGGACGCCTTGTTTCTTCCACACCTTTACCTCGGCCGGTGTAGGCTTATTTGTTTGTAAGCATACAGGGTATGTATGCGCCCGTGTAAATAAATAAGTTTAAATACAATTTCCAAATGAACAACATGAGAAAAATGGTCGATCTGTGAGCGTGTCAAATAATGAGTTGCAAACACAGCGTCTGCGGCCGCCGCGGCCCAGCCCGTGGCCGAGGCCGCCCTGCCATCTAGCGGGACGCGCAGGTACTCCGCTCACGGCCTCGCGCGGCCTCACTTACCCTCGCAAATGGGCCCGGCTGGGCCGATTCTCCTAAACGCTTTAACTTAGCCGTGCTATGTCCTAGGAACAAGTTAATATATGATTCCTCTGTCTTAAGGTCATTACTGTCGAAACATAAATTAATAGAACGACCCCAGTTAATTCCTTTTGGCGTTTGCTTCCGCGTCTGAGCGCAGACGTGAAAACAGGCCGCCCCTCAAAGTTGTGGAGGGGAGGAAGGAAAGAGGCCGAAAAGGAGCTCACCTGGAAGAACAGGCTCCCTGACCTAAAAGCCCGATGGAAGACGCACCCTTTAGAGACCCAACATAATTCCCCCCACAGTCAAGCTAAAATAGGAGGGGGAGTGCAGAGGGTGGGCTTCTTCGGGGGGCACCGTCGTTACAAGGCAGCGTTGTGAACATACAGGGTTCAGTTTTCTATAGAGGAGGAGTAAGGGCAATCAGGGCTCCTCTTTATGAGCAAGAAGTGGCATATGCTGTTGAAGAGGCTGCACATCAGGCTATCTGGTCACCTGCCCTTACCCCAGAAGCGCCTGCATCCTCATCACCACTCCCCATGTCAGTGAGCTCACAGAGGCTACACAAAGGTCTACCGCAGTGCAAAAACCGCTCTGTGAAAAACCCCCAGAAAGAGAAGATGGAAGTTGGGGTAAGCCTGAAGGGTTTCCCTGACCTGCCTTTAATATTTTTCAGGTCACTGAGGAGCACAGGCCCTTGAGGAATAGGCTACACTAGCTTCTTTAAGCTTCATTTTGGTCTGTTCAGATTCAGATGGGATTTTGGAGCTCCACAGTTTTCTTGAATAAATTTCATAACAGTCAGGTTAGATGTAGGTAAGTCCAAATTTTTATTTTCATCAGGAGTTATTGTTTTTCATATTAATTCTGAATTCTAAAAAAAATTGTCTAAAACTGCCAGCAGGCTTTTGTTCCTGGCTAAATAAACAGGGCTCTTGAAGCATGTGTGTTCTGTGAGGGCACCCTGAGGCAGGTGAGGGGGGGAGTCTTTGCATGTTCCTTATGATTAAATGTGTTTAGTAACTGTCCTGGAGAAATGTATCTGGGGTCAGAGCCATGACTTCTTCCAATATCTCTGCAAAGTAAATTAATCAAAGCAATGTACAGTGCTATTGACAGTGCAAATGCTGTAAGATAAAATACTCTAGTGAAACTGCAGTGCCTTATTATTTAGTTACAAAGAAGATTTACTCAAGGCAAAAATGCAAAATATTAAGTCAAAATTTCTGAACCATAATTAGGCCTCGGAATCACCCATAGGACTTTATACAAATGCAGAGGACTAGCATGATTTCTGGGTATGGTCTCTTTGTTTTTGCAAAGTTGCATAACTAATTCGGAAACAGAGTCAAGTTAAAAGTAAATGATTCAATATTAAAAAGAAAGAAAAAGAAAAGAAGTCTTTGCATGAATGATTCTCTTGCACAACCAAAAATGAGAATATGCATGTGAAATGCAATTCCAGGTGGTGCAGTGTGAACCTAAGCCACTGTGAAAGGTTAGTATAGACACAGAAAGTGTCCTGGAGCAGGCACCTTCAAGAATGGGGAGAAGATAAATGGAGCAAGAACAAAGGAGCAAGCATTCCAGATTACATCAGCTCTTCTGCAGGAAAACAGACTGCCAATTCTAGGGATCACAGAGAGCTGCCTGGTGAAACAGAATAAGTCCATTTGAAAGTAGTGAGTCCAGACCATTTCTGGAGCAAAGCATGGCAAAAGTGCAGTCATCAGAGTAAAAAGAAGAAAATATTAAATAGTCCAAAATACTGTCCAATGAGTGCATGTATTTTACTTTTGTCCAAGGCCTCCCTGACTTCCCAATTCACGGTATTTTGAATCCCTGAAAAGTATGTAGTTGGTTTTTCCCTATTGTGCTGCTACCTGAGAGTTAAAGATTTTCACTTCTGGTAAGATAATGCACTCAGATGCATTAAGCAGACAATTAATTTATCCTGTTGGCTGCCCACTACCTATGCTTAATGTACTTAAAAAAGGAAATAATGCTTATCTAGCTTTTACTTGCACAGTGTCTGAAAGTAAAAAAGGAATAAGGCAGATAACACTAAAATCAGTGCACTGAGGATCACCCTGATCATCACTGGATCATCATGTCACATGTTAACTTCATAATATTGTTACAGAGACATCAGAGCAGATGGATAAGAAGAATTTTCATGTGATGGAGGGAGTGTTATTATCTCATTTCATCTTTCTATATCACAATTATAAAATGTGCTGTCACTAACTCATGTCTGATTCTTTGCAACCCAATGGACTGTAGCACACCAGGTTTCCCTGTCCTTCACTATCTCACAGAGTTTACTCAAATTCATATCCATTGAGTTGATGATGCCATCCAACATCTCATCCTCTGTCGCTCCCTTGTACGACTGCACTCAATCTTTCCCAGCATCAGGGTCTTTTCCAGTAAGTCGGCTCTTCCTATCAGCTGGCCAAAGTATTGGAACTTCAGCATCCATCTTCCAATGAATATTCAGGGTTGATTTCTTTAAGGATTGGCTGGTTTGATCTCCTTGCAGTCCAAGGGACTCTCAAGAGTCTTATCTAGAACCACATTTCAAAAGCATCATTACTTTGGCATTCAGCCCTCTTTATGGTGCAACTCTTACATCTGTACATGACTGTTGGAAAAACTATAGCTTTGACAATACAAACCTGTGTCAACAGGTCTTTTTAATATGCTGTCTAGGTTTGTCATAACTTTTCTTCCAAGGAGAAGTGTCTTCATTTTGTGGCTGCAGTCGCCATGTGCAGTGATTTTTGAGCCCAAGAGAATAAAGTCTGTCACTGTTTCCATTGTTTTCTCATCTATTTGCCATGAAGTGATGGGACCAGATGCCATGATCTTCATTTTTTGAATGTTAAGTTTTAAGCCAGCCTTTTCACTCTCCTCCTTTACCCTCATCAAGAGGCTCTCAAGTTCTTCTTCACTTTTGCCATTATAGTGGTATCATCTGCATATCTGAGGTTGTTGATATTTCTCCCAGCAGTCTTGATTCCAGCTTGTGATTCATCCAGCCCAACATTTCACGTGGTGTATTCTGCATATAAGTTAAATAAGCAGGGTGACAATATGAAGCCTTGTACATTCCTTTCCCAATTTTGACCAGTCCCTTGTCCCGTGATCAGTTCTCACTGTTGCTTTTTGACTTGCATATGGGTTCCTCAGGAGACAGCTAAGGTGGTTTGGTATTTCCATCTCTTGAAGAACTTTTCACAGTTTGTTGTGATCCACACAGTCAAAGGCTTTAGCATACTCAGTGTAGCAGAAGTAGATGTTTTTCTGGAACTCTCTTGCTTTCTTTATGATCCAAGGGTTGTTGACAATTTGATCTCTGTTTCCTCTGCCTTTTCTAAATCCAGTTTGTACATCTGGAAACTCTCAGTTCACACACTGTTGAAGCCTAGTTTCAAGGACATTGAGCATTACTTTGCTAGCATGTGAAATAAGTGCAATTTTATGTTGGCTTGAACATTCTTAGCCATTGACTTTCTTTGGGATTGGAATGAAAACTGACATTTTCCAGCCCTGTGGCCACTGCTGACTTTTCCAAATTTGCTGACATATTGACTATAGCATTTTAACAGCATCATAATTTAGAATTTTGAATAGCTAAGCTGGAATTCCATCACTTCCTTTAGCTTTGTTCAGATTAATGCTTCCTAAAGCCCACTTGACGTCACATTCCAGGATGTCTGGCTCTAGGTGAGTTATCACATCATCGTGGTTATCTGGGTCAGATATACAATTCATCTGCATATTCTTGCCATTTCTCCTTAATTTCTTCTCCTTCTGTTAGGTCCTTGCTGTTTCTGTCCTTTATTGTGCCCATCTTTACATGAAATGTTCACTTAGTATCTCAAGTTTTCTTGACGAGATCTCTAATCTTTCCCATTTTATTGTTTTCCTCTGTGTCATTGCATTGCTCACTTACGACTTTTTTTTTTTTTTTAATTTCTCCGTGCTATTCTCTGGAACTCTGCATTCAGATGGGTATATCTTTCCCTTTCTCCTTTGCTTTTTTGGTTCTTCTCTTCTCAGCTATTTGTAAGGCCTCCTCAGACAATCACTTTGTCTTCTTGCATTTCTCTTTCTTTGGGTTGCTTTTGGTCACTGCCTCATGTACAATGTTGCAAACCTCTGTCCATACTTCTTCAGGCACTCTGAGTAACCTGTATGTTGACTTCTACAAATGCCAGGCTTTTGAGTATCTGTGATAATCAAAGATATCCCATAAAGTTGTCTGAGATGAGCAAGACTAAGGCCTTGATTTCTGAAAATTTGGTTTGTCCAAGTTGAGTTGCAAAAAGAATGAACATCTTAATTGAAAGAACACAGTGATCTACTTGACTAGAGAGTTTAGATGTTCCAGAAGAAATACTACCTATCTAGCTGGTATAATAAATACTTTGTTATTTGAAAACATATAACAGGACTGGAAAAGATCAGTTTTCATTCCAGTCCTACAGAAGGGCAATGCCAAAGAGCATTCAAACTACCATACAACTGCACTCGTTTCACACGCTAGCAAAGTAATACTCAAAATCCTTCAAGCTCCAATAGTACATGAACCAAGAACTTCCAGATACAAAATCTGGGTTTAGAAAATGCAGAGGAACCTGGGGTCATAGAAAAAGCAAGGGAATTCCAGAAAAACATCTACTTCTGCTTCACTGAGTATATGAAAGCCTTTGACTGTGTAGATCACAACAAACTATGGAAACTTCTTCAAAAGATGGGAATACCAGACCACCTTTGCTGCCTCCTGAGAAATCTGTATACAGGTCAAGAAGCAACAGTTAAAACCCAACATGGAACAACAGTTCAAAATTGGGAAAGGAGTACATCAAGGCTGTATGTTGTCACCTTGTTTATTTAACTTATATTCAGAGTACATCTTGCAAAATGTGCTGGATGAATCATAAGTTCGAATCAAGATTGCTGGGAGAAATATCAGTAACCTCAGATATGCAGATGACATCACCCTTATGGCAGAAAGAGAAGGAAGAGGAACTAAAGTATCTTCAATGAAGGTTGAAGAGGAGCGTGAAAAAGCTAGCTTAAAACTTAACATTCAAACACTAAGATCACGGCATCTGGTCCCATCACTTCATGGCAAATAGATGGAGAATAAATGGAAACAGTGACAGACTTTACTTTCTTGGGCTCCAAAGTCACTGCGGACAGTGACTGCAGCCATGAAATGAAAAGATGATTGCTCCTTGGAAGAAAAGCTGTGACAAACCTAGACAGCATATTAAAAAGCAGAGACATTACTTTGCTGACAAAGGTTTGTATAGTCACAGCTATGGTTTATCCAGTAATCATATATGGCTGTGAGAGTTGCACCATAAAGAAAACTGAACACCAAAGAATTGATGCTGTTGATCTGTGGTGCTAGAGAAAACTCTTGAGAGTCCCTTGGACAGCAAGGAGATCAAACCAGTCAATCCTAAAGGAAATAAACCCTGAATATTCTTTGGAAGGACTGATGATGAAGCTCCAATACTTTGGCCATCTGATGGGAAAAGCCAACTCATTAGAAAAGACCCTGATATTGGAAAAGATTGAGGTCAGGAGTAGAAGAGAGGGACAGAGGATGAGATGGTTGGATGGCATCATTGACTCAATGGACATGAGTCTGAAGAAACTCCAGGAGGTGGAGAAGGACAGGAAAGCCTTGCATCCTGCAGTTCATGGGGTCACAAAGAGTCGGACACAAAAGAGCAACTGAACAACAGTATAAAAACATGAGCTAGAAGTTGATAGCCTTACAAGATTCCTGCCACCTCTTATATATAATTCTGAAGCATTTAATTTTATTTTACTCTAAGAAATCTTTAGTTACTTCTATGGTTAAAGTCCTTAACAGGCTATTCAAAGTCCTTTGCCATCTCACCTGAACCAGTCAAACTTTTCTCACACTCTCCTGCATAAAGTCTGTTCTAGTCACGTTGACCTGCATAATACACTCTGGATGTGCATTATGGGAACTCACCCCAATCCTTGCCATGCACTGCAAATATCTCTCCACCAGTCAAAATTTCCCTTCATATTCCAAGTCAGTCCCTTCTTCTCCCAAGGAGTCTTCCTTGAAAGTCTCAACATGAAATACCTTCATGTGAGTATTGGTCATGCTGGATATCTCCACCTCCATATCACACATTACATTAAATGGGTAATTATCTGCATATATTTTATCCTTTTCTAAATGTCAGTTCCTGAAGATAAGACCTATATTTTAAATATTTTATCCTCTTTACAGCACCTGATGCAGTGCCTGCCCTAGTCTTTCTGCACGGTGACATCTAGAAGTAGCCATCGTTTACCACTCTATGATAGAATTTAACATAGCACCTGGGGAGATGAACAAAGGAAAGCTGTACAAATTCCTTTTGAATTTCTTGAATACAAAGAAGCTGCTAAGTCGCTTCAGTGGTGTCCGACTCTGTGCGACCCCATAGACGGCAGCCCACCAGGCTCCTCCGTCCCTGGCATTCTCCAGGCAAGAACAGTGGAGTGGGTTGCCTTTCCCTCTCCAATGCATGAAAGTGAAGTTGCTCAGTCGTGTCCTACTCTTTGCGACCCCATGAACTGCAGCCTACCAGGCTCCTCCGTCTATGGGATTTTCCAGGCAAGAGTACTGGAGTGGGGTGCCATTGCCATCTACCCTGTGGAAGTACAGACCACATTAGATAAATGACAGAAGAACGGAAGTGTCTACAAGTTATTTTCAGTATATTTTAAAAAGAATCTCATTCAGCCTATAAAGAGAAAACTTATCAACTCTCTGAAAATGCATTTTTATTTGGTTAATGATCTCCTGTAAAATACAGAGATGGAAATTGAGAATGATAGAAACATAAAATGAAAGATAGTTCAAGTTATGAGATTCACTCAGTTGTTCTTGATCTTTGGGTGATCATTTTTAAGAAAAAGAAACAGTAGTTCATGCCTATTAAAATTGCTTCATCAACAAATTTATTCACGGGACCTTCTTTATAATGGGGGCTGATTAGAAAATCTTTATTCTGTGTAAGACATACTGCGGACTGCCTTAGCAGAAAAACAAATTGGGGACAAAGGTTTTCCATGAAAAAGTTAAAGGGAAGATTATGAAATTGGAACTCAATCATGGCTCAGTCACCAGTCATGATGGATTTCTAGATATTTCTTATAAAGTATATCAGTATATGGGTTTAGTTACATCATTGGTAACTATGTAAATGGAATATTTTATGTAACCCACAATGAAATCAAAGTCATGGTGTAATAATATGGTTTTTATTGAGTTCATCCAGACCACTCTCATTCCCAGATATTAATTTCACAAAGATCTGTAAACTAAGACCTTGGTTATGAAAGGCAGCAATGCATTACAGGTGAGAGCAATGCTAATATACAAAATTGAGAGGTTCCTGTTATATTTTGGATCTCCAAAACAAACTAATGAACAAAAAGCACCTGTCTCTCATCCCCTCTTACCTTCTCCCTTTTTGTCTTTGCGTCTTCACATGGATAAAGAATTTGTAATGTTTCCAACCTTTCCACTTAATGATCTGGATGCATCTACATAATGTCCTCCTGATATTAGCCATTATGGTTGAGATTCATGTTATTTATAAATTAGCTCTCTTGTTCCTGCTTATTTCTGAGTTTATCATCATTGAGGAGAAACATTTCTCAACAAAAGACACAGGCACTATAGTAATAGACCCAGTAGTAATGCTTAGATACACAGATAGGCATGTTTCCATTTTGGTTTTTTGTATCCATCTTCACTTGACCCAAATATGCCATTTTCTGATTCTCAGGGTGAGGAATATTTTGAAATACATTTGCACATTCATGGATTGTTGGCTATATTAACATATTTATATTCAGCTAATATTTAAATGTGTTTAAGAAACAGGCCTCAGTTTAGATTTGTGAAATATAAAGAAAAATCACTTTTAGGCTGTTAGACCTAGTGCCGCTGGGGAGATCCAGAGGTTCAAAGCATCCTTCAGCTCATGTTTTCACAATCCTTTCCTCACTCAACAATACTGAGTGATGTGGCTGCTAACCCAGAAAATAGAAATACCTGTGAAACACTAGAACAGGGGAATTATCAAATATTTGGGTTAAATTCTTAAAAGCTCACAGGCTGAATTCTTTGGCAAAGACTAATATCTTCCAGACATGAGCCTGCATCTGTGTCAGTTTTAAGGCTGGTTTAATGTATGACTGGCAAAGACAAGGAAAGACTTCCCATAAGAAGGAAGAATATAAAAGAAGCAGTTATTTGAGAAGCCATCCAGTGTCCTCTATTAACTCTCAGTTCCTTATTTGCCTTCAACAATTAACCCAGTGAATTCTGTACAGAGCAAATGAAATCTAATATAAAAGTATAAGCTAAGCTAAGCTAAGTCACTTCAGTCGTGTCCGACTCTGTGCGACCCCATAGACAGCAGCCCACCAGGCTTCCCCGTCCCTGGGATTCTCCAGGCAAGAACACTGGAGTGGGTTGCCATTTCCTTCTCCAATGCATGAAAGTGAAAAGTGAAAGTGAAGTCGCTCAGTCGTGTCCGACCTCAGCAACCCCATGGACTGCAGCCCACCAGGCTCCACTGTCCCTGGGATTCTCCAGGCAAGAACACTGGAGTGGGTAATATAAAAGTATAGGTCCTAACTTTACACATGTTATATTCTGTGGCCTCAGGCTAAGCTCCATATCCCAGTTAGTCATCTTGTCAAGTTACCTGAGTTAGTTGTGTTTGATTCTTTGTGACCCCATGGACTGTAGCCTGCCAGGGTCCTCTGTCCATGAGATTATCCCGGAAAGAATACCGGAGTGGGTAGCCATTCCCTTCTCCAAGGGATCTTCCTGACCCAGGGATTGGACCCAGGTCTCCTGCCTTGCAGGTGGATTCTTTACCATCTGAGCCACCAGGATGAGCTCAAGTTACCTAAGAAAGAGCACAATTGATTCTACTATGTAACAGAATAGTCTATTGATAGGGAGATAATGGTGGCATCCCTGGACCTTATGGTCCAGAAGTCTAAGTGTATCTTTCTTATAGTGGAAAAAACAGCCAAACAGAATCCATCTCAAGGGCAGTGATTAGTAAAGTTTTGATGATGAAGCTTACGATGCTGTCATGATGATGGGGATGATGGTGGTGATACTAACAAGAGGAAGATCCTCTCCAAGATTTCCACCAGCAAAAAGCAAGCAATTTCCTTGTGATCCCCTCCTCCCAAGAATAAATAAATAAGACAAGCAAAATACAAATCAGAAACAAAACACACTCATTTTGTGTTGTCTATAATGTCAATGATCTGCACGTGCACACAATGTACACACACACACACACATACACACTGTGTGTGTTCCTGACAAGGAAATAAGCCAGAATTAATAGCTGAGACTGAAATAAGCATCCAAATTCCAATTGTGGCCTGAGATAAAAGGTGCTCTAAAGTGGTGTTCCCTTCCCTCCAGATGTAGCTATAGTTCAAAATCAGACAACGAAGAAGTCACTATTGCTTCCTGTCTCTGGCAAAATTTACATTGATTAGAGAAAAGATCACTCGACAAACATCCCTGGCACACTCACATGATTCTGAAGACACCTGATCTATATTCATAAAGCATTTTAGGATAATTAAATATCAAATTCTAGGACAGAGCAAGACATAATTAATCATTGAGACAAACAAAGAATCTCCATTCAGCTAATGCACTTCACAGTTGAGAAGAGATGGGGACTTAGCAAGATTTTCTTTATAAATCCTCTCATGGTAGTGGGTTTGCAGCACTCACATTTGCTATGTAATTTCTCTTTTACAAGCAGCAATTTAGAGCCAACTAACAGAGTACAAACTGAAAATGAAGAGACAAACTTGTAACAAACAATTTCAAATGGAAGATTCCAAATTATGCTCAATGGAAACCAAAAGAGTGTTACAAGTGTCACTATTCATCCAGTACTACTGATTTTAAAATAATTCATAATTATTTATCTTTCTTTGGATATGGCGTGTATTTCTTTATCCATAATGTAAAAAGAAAAACTTTAGATCAGGGATTAAGTGATATACTTCTTTTTATTCTCATCAGAATTGATAGTACCTTGCAAATGAGTAGACACCCAACAAATATTTGTTGAATGATAGCTGTATTCATATTCCTGACATGGAGTTATGATTATAACATTTCCATACACAACCAAAAATTGTCACCTTGTTAGCTGCAGAATAAATAAGGCTTTTAGATTTTAAGCCATTTCAAACCTTATAACTGAGCCTAAACTGACTTGGCCAACTTTAATTTTCCACCTTTGCCCTCATAGAACTCACTTTTTCAACAGTTTTCTCAGATGACTTCTTTCCCACTTATCAAAGGGATTGTCTTTTCTCCATTGTATATTTTTGCCTCCTCTGTCAAAGATAAGGTGTCCATATGTGTATAAATTTATCTCCTTTTAAATGGTGTGATTTAGCTCAGGAAGCATTTGCTAAATTTCATGCTTAATAACTGTTTAGAGTTACCACAGGATCAGCAGACTCATCTATATCCTAACATATGCTCTTCTCCCTCCTTCCTAAACTCACTACCTCGCCTGTTACTGTATGGTTTTCCCCCTTTATTCCATTCAACCAAATCCCTTCCTGGCCAACTTTACACTTACCCCCAATCATGCATTCATGCCTCACCCTCGTATTAATAATCAGGTAGTTCATAACCTGGTTAGCTTTCTAGAAACAGCTTTGTCTCTCCAGTTTGGCCCAACATATTGGCTGTTTGACTTCCAAAGAGAGTAAGGGAAATCACAAGGTCACTCCCTAGATGCATAAATTATCATATGAGACTTCCTGGAAAAGGAAGGAAGACAAAGGCAAGAAATACAAAAGGCAGTCCCAACAAATGGATTTTTACACATGATACGGGAAAGTCTATCCTTCCAAAGAAATGCAAGTACTCTGCTTAAAGGTTGACTACATTGTCCAGCAACTTTCTGAAATTCTCTTAAAAAATATATGACATATTTTTTCTAGGAAGACTTCGAAGAAAGTACTAGACTCTAACATCCTCAAGTGAAGCGAAGTGAAATTTGCTCCATTGTGTCCAACTCTTTGTGACCCCATGGAATACAGTCCATGGAATTCTCCAGGCCAGAATACTGGAGTGGATAGCTTTTCCCTTCTCTAGGGGATCTTCCCAACCCAGCAATCAAACCCAGGTCTCCTGGATTGCCGATGGATTCTTTACCAGCTGCCACAAGGGAAGCTGACATCCTCGAGAGGATGACTATATATTATCCATTGCCATATCGTCAGTGTCTAGGGCAGTGCCTGTGATATAGTGAACTTTCTGTAAATGTTTGATAGATGAATAAGTTTTTATACTAATGAATGAATGAATTTCCTCTATGGTGCCTCATTTGAAAGAAGCTGGTCCAAGTGGTCCCATCCTGATGAGCATGCCATGTACAAGAGCTCTGCTATCTACCTGTCAAACATTCACTCCTCAAACCAGTCAGCTGCAGGTCGTAGATAAGGAGGGAGAATGCTGAAAGCAGGAGGGAAGGCATAAGAGGAAAGGGTTGAAAAAAGGGACAAAGAACAAAAGAAGAATTTATAAAATTATAAAAACGCCTTCATTTGCACAGCTGCTTACTTTAATTTCTTATGTGCTTCGAACATGTTTTCCCTATTGCATCTCTTGATGATTGGCAAGGCAGTCAGAGTAGGTATTATTCCCTCCACACTACTGTAGCTCCACACACATTACACATTACATTACAGATGAGAGACCTGACATCTAGTGGGTTTTATATCTCCTAATTCCAGAATCCAGCTCAATGTTTGTAATGACTATTTTTCAGCTGTTAACCTGACCTCAATTCATCGTGCTAAACACATACTATGTAAATGCTCTCAGTTCGTCTATTTCCTGCTTCCTTTCTTTCCATCTCCATAATCCCTGATCTCTTTGTTTTCAGTTTAGACAGAATGAAGGATCCAAAACAAGGGCCACACATCCTTCCCTGAAAGCTCTTATGTTTCCCTATATTCAAGAAGTCTTTCATGTTATTTTCTTTCCTGTCAGTTCCAGGGCGATGACTGCCCCCCACCCCGCTATTTCCCCCATGTACTTCCACTTACTTGGCTCATTTATTGGGAATGAATAATTGAGTCCAATTACTACACCCATGGCTAAGCAAGTTCTGAGGAATCCCAGCGAAGCAGAGGTAGCAGTACCATTAAGACTAAAAGCCTGTAGCATAGTAGTCAAGTGCTGTCTTTAGCCCACTGTGGCTGAAAAGTGTTTGGTTAAATCAGGCATAGAAAATGCCATTCTCCCCGAGATTGTTACATCCTTCTCCAAAAGAAATTTCTAAGGTTGTCTCCCCAAACCATTTTGAAACAAAGAGCCTACCACTTAGGCTTTTCTGCATTTCATCCTTTTTGTAATTACAATGCACATGGGTATGGAGTGAACAACAGCAAGTGGAAGAAACACCTGAAGTCATCTAAGAATCAAGGATCTCTGTTGTTGGTCTTAGGTTGAGTTCTAACTTATTAGGAGACCCTTATTGTCAAGCCTGTTACCTGAGTTCAAGGTCCAATGCCCAATTAGGTGAACCTATGGGACCTTTCCGGAGAAAGCAATGGCACCCCACTCCAGTACTCTTGCCTGGAAAATCCCATGGATGGAGGAGCCTGGTAGGCTGCAGTCCATGGGGTCGCTAAGAGTTGGACACGACTGAGCGACTTCACTTTCACTTTTCACTTTCATGCATTGGAGAAGGAAATGGCAACCCACTCCAGTGTTCTTGCCTGGAGAATCCCAGGAACGGAGGAGCCTGGTGGGCTGCCGTCTATGGGGTCACACAGAGTGGGACACGACTGAAGCAACTTAGGAGTAGTATGGGACCTTTCTACCCAGACAAGGTCCTTCCTACTCCAGGGCTGCAGCCCACCTGGGAGAGGTAAGAGTGGCTGGGGTTCAGCCTCAGTTAACCCCTTACCAAGCACCTTTGTTCAGGGCACACTTTATCTTGCCATAGGACATGGCCTTGCCTGGGTGTGCTTTGCTAATCTGCCTTCTTCCACCTTCAGGCATACCCAGGAGGCTCCTGGAGCCTTCCACATTGTGATATTAATTCAACAAAATTTCTCCTAACCTCTCCTTTCTACTCCTGCTTCTCACCTCCTTGGGCAGTGTCACTGTCCCTCAATTCAACTGACCTCCTTTGAACCTGGCATCCAGAAGGATGCTATTCCAGACTGCTAATTTTCACCCCAGTTTTCAGGCCCTGCTCTCTTCTCAAACAGCTGAAGATTCTTTCCACCAGTGCTTATACCACTAACCTCATCTGGAAAATGGGCATTTGCTGCACTGAGAAGTTAGTATGATGGTAAATGTGAGATTGTGACTATGAAGTTATATTGTCAAACACACAAAGGTATGTTATACTAATGAAGTGTGTGAAATTCCATGCAGATAGACCCAGTAGAGTGGGAGTCCAGAAAGGGCAAGAAAACAGATGCCAAATAGTAGTTACATGCTTCTATGTAACTACATGGAGAACCAGGAACACCCAGATATCTGCACCCAGATATACAGATATCTGTATATCAGCAGATATCTGTATCCATTTGTTCACCTGTATAGTAAAACAAACAAAATTTATATTCTCTCTGTTTGTTTCTATAAAATTCCCAAGAAAAATGTTTGACAAGAAAAAAGAAATCAACACCCCCTCTTCTTTTTCCTCTCTCAGATCCCTGACATACTCACTGCATGAGATGAGGGGCACTGGAATTAAAACCTCCAAACCCAGAGGAATAAAGACCATAGGATGAGAAGATCAGCCAACCAAAATAGAGCAAGTTAGAAAAAGTAAAAGCAAAGTCAGAGAGAGAGGAAAAGTGAAGGAGATTGTGGGGTCTGGGAGACTGCAGAGGAAGAGGGAGTGAGCTGAGAGGAGGGAAAGAAGGGGTGAGTGAGAGATCCAGGGGAAGGGGGAGGGATGCAGAATAAAGGAAAGAGAAGAGGAGAGAAGAAAACAGCAAGAAGGAAGAAGCAGGGAGAGAGGGAAAGAACAGGTTGGGTGACTGATGCTTAGTTTTGATATAAAGGTAAATTGTCATTTAAAGTTCCAGATATCTTCATTTGCCACAGCTAAGATTTGAAGGACAGAAGTTCAATTTAGTTGCTCTTTTCTCTAATAAAAAAATGTTTTATCCCAATGGAAAATGTGTTTCTTTCTGCCAATAAGTGTCAGCTAATCTGAAGCCTTCAATGAAACAGCACCATTAAATAATTTAACCTGGAAAAAAAACCACTGATGTCCGTGAAATAATGTGTAGGTTTCAGATGGATCAAACTTTAAAACAGAAAAATAAAGTGCAAGAATTGGGCTTTGGGAAACAAAGGGGCTTCTGCCACCAAACAGAAAGGAAATACATTTGATCCAGGAAACTGGAACTAGCCATGGCAGACTGCTGCTGCTACTGCTAAGTTGCTTTAGTCATGTCCGACTCTGTTCGACCCCAAAGACAGCAGCCCATTGGCAGCCTGGTGGCTCCCCTGTCCCTGGGATTCTCCAGGCAAGTACACTGGAGTGGGTTGCCATTTCCTTCTCCAACGCATGAAAGTGAAAAGTGAAAGTGAAGTCGCTCAGTCATGTCTGACTCTTCACGACCCCATGGCTGCAGCCTACCAGGCCCCTCCGTCCATGGTATTTTCCAGGCAAGAGTACTAGAGTGGGTTGCCATTGCCTTCTCCAGCCATGGGAGACAGTGTTGTGTAAAGCACACAACAGGCCTCTCTCAGTGTGATAAAATTGTTTGGAACAGAGCTTCTGCAAAATGTAAATCTGGAGACCAAATCAGATTACTTATTTTTCCACCCATAATACAAATATTTGCATTTAGTGAAATCTCCCAGATTTGAACAGGCCCATTGGAGTAGCCACTAAGATAAATGAGAATCTGCACAAAATTTAGCAGATCAAAGTTTTAGTCCCAGTTTTGTCACTAACTAAAACTATAGTCTCTTTAATGCATTTATCCCCAAACGGTCTTAGTTGTCCCCCCCACCTTACTGGTAAATCCATATAGTGGTACTTAACTATACAAGCACATTGGAAATACACAATGAAGTTATTCTCTAACATAACTTCTCTCTCGTCAGTAATTTACTTATCCTCTCACTCAATTGTGTCTCATCAAAAGTGAGGCAATTATCTCTACTGATTCTGAAGAGACCCATTTCTTTCAACACCCCTCATAAAATGGTCCATAGACCAAAAGGTTTGAGGACCACCCACTCTGGGGCTCTCTCCTCCCTCCCCTCCATTAGTACCTCTATTAATCATTTAGGCCAGTGGTTTTCTACTCAAAGTGAGCATTAGAATCACCTGGGGAGCTAAAAACTAAAACAAAACACAGAAAAAATATTGGACTCCACTCCACACCAATTAAATCAGAATCTCTGGAGGTTGACGCAGGCTGTCATATTTTTTCAGGCTTCTGAGGTAATTCTAGTTTTTGTGTTGAGAATCACTGTTCCAGATGCATCATAGAGGTTGACTGGTAGAAATGCATTTGACCAGTCTCTTTCAAGCAAGACTTGGATCAAAATATGACATGGTGATTTCCATTAAGAACAAAAATTATAACTTCAAAATGAAGCAGCTAGGAACAGAGGACAGGGAGAGATTAAAGTTATTAAAACCTAAACATTATCTTCTGCCTAATGACAGAGGTAGGACATCTATCACTGCTCCAATTTTCACAATCCTTTGTGTTGGTCTTTTATTTTCTGACTCCAGGTGAACATTTCTCAAGTCCATGTTAGAGTAAACAGGATTTTACCTGAGTTCATCATCATAGCTTTAATCCAGATGAGATCTGGGAAGAAGATAAGTACAGATTCCCTCACATGGTCCAGCAAATTCAGTACAGCCTTCTGACAACAAACGAAAAACACAAGGAACAACACAAAACAAAAAACCAGGCTTCAGAATGGACAGAATTAAGCTTGAATTCATTCTGTTGCCTTCCAGCCATACGTCCTTGAGCAAGCCCCTTTACTCTTATCTGAGCCTCTGATTCTTTATTTGCGAAACAAGAATAACTACTTTTAAGTATCATGAAAATGAGGATAACAAATATAAAGACTTCATGTGTTAAGGGCACAAGTGTTCACAACTAGGAAAATGATTGTGATCCTGATCATGTCTTAAAGCAGAAAACTGATAGAAAAACAACACGCTAGAAAACTGGTTAGCATTTTGGAAGAAATTTTACATTTAGCAGTGTAATTGTTCACCAGTGACTGCAGCCATGAAATTAAAAGATGCTTACTCCTTGGAAGGAAAGTTATGACTAACCTAGATAGCATATTCAAAAGCAGAGACATTACTTTGTCAACAAAGGTTCGTCTAGTCAAGGCTATGGTTTTTCCTGTGGTCATGTATGGATGTGAGAGTTGGACTGTGAAGAAGGCTGAGTGCCGAAGAATTGATGCTTTTGAACTATGGTGTTGGAGAAGACTCTTGAGAGTCCCTTGGACTGCAAGGAGATCCAACCAGTCCATTCTGAAGGACATCAGCCCTGGGATTTCTTTGGAAGGAATGATGCTAAAGCTGAAACTCCAGTACTTCGGCCACTTCATATGAAGAGTTGACTCATTGGAAAAGACTCTGATGCTGGGAGGGATTGGGGGCAAGAGGAGAAGGGGACGACAGAGGATGAATGGACCATCACTACTTGATGGACATGAGTCTCAGTGAACTCCGGGAGTTGGTGATGGACAGGGAGGCCTGGTGTGCTGCGATTCATGGGGTCGCAAAGAGTCGGACACGACTGAGTGACTGATCTGATCTGATCTGAAATGGATACACAGGGAGAAAGGTGAATAATATTTATAAAGCTATTAGAAATGATGAACCTTGGAAGAAAGTTGAAAAATACAGTTGGTTGCTACATAAAATTAATAACTGGATACTTGAGAGTCATCATAGGATTTGTTTATATGGGTGTTTTCATATTTAAAAGATATATCAAAGCTTTTAATCACTAGATAAACTCCCAGATGATCACGGTAGATACTTATGGCAATGAAAAACTACACCCATCCCTCTTTTCCACTTTTACACTTCATTGAACTGCCTGCAAAGACAAGAACCACTTTTCCCAGCTTTCTCTTGGACTAAAGGAAGTTATGTGGCCCAGTTCTGGCCCTCTGTTTTCTCTTTTCTTTCTGTCTTGATTGTGGATATAATGGCTAGTGCCATCTTGAAAGAGTAAGAGAATCACTGAGAAATCAGCCGTAGTCTCACTAAACCACTGACCCAATGCCTGTAACTGCTGCCCTGTGGATGCTTTGTTGTGTGAGAAAAATGCAACCCATAATAATAAACATCAGATTTCTATTAATTTGTAGTAGTTGCAGCTGAATACATTTCTCATTGATACAATATAACTGACAAATTTTTAAAAATTCACAATTTGAAGTCTGAGTAGCCATCACCTACAGATCTCAAAATGGATATAATTAAACTCATAACAGTAACCTATGCATCCAAAAAATGGACTTTTTTCTAGCTGTAAGCAGATATTAATTAAACACTGTTTGTAAAATGCAAAGCAAACTGTCCAAAGGAAGAAATTATGGACTCTATAGCTTTGAATCCAGTGTCAAGTCTCAGACTGCTTTTATTCTGTGTGTTTAGGATGCCACCTTTTATCCTAATATTTCAGCCTTTTGTCATCTGAACCTGTTTACTCTATTTCGATATAAGCAGGATTTCTTAGCGATCACCTGTTCATGCCATGAACCTTCCATGCCTTTGGGCACAACCTCATCTTTCTTACCAGGAGGAATGCTCCACGTCATGCCTGCCTCTCTGGTTATTCAAATTATCAATATTCTTCTCATATTCCACCTCTTCCCTGAAGATGTCTCTGATTTCTCAAGTTTATTTCTCTTTGTAGTTGTAAAGCCACCTAATTTAAAGTAGATTTATCGGAGTGTGTGCACACTCACTTCCACAGCACACACCCCTACCACTTTTGCCAAGTGTCCCCTGACCATAGCTCTGCAGAGGCCAGGCACATCACACACTTGACCCTCCCCTCTTATTGCACCACACTGATTGTTAACAGGAAAATTTTGTAGAGTCTCAGATAAATTATATGGATTTTTATAGGCCCTTCAGGAGATACTGCTTTATCTAAAACCCCTGTTTAGAATATAAGAAATTCTGGGCGGTCCTAGGAAGCCATCTTTAAAAGATAGAAGTGGCCTGGTAACATTCACCACACAGTGCCCTGCAAAATGCAGGCACCAGGAGACGTGGTGCTGTGGTCTGCATGTGGCACATAGACCAGGCTGTCACATTGTGTTGGGGTCCCAGGAAGTTTCAAAACTTCCTCATGAAGAAACGTTGGGAGCCCTCTCTGCACTTCTCCCACCCATCCTCCTTCTGCCAGCTGGTCCTCTGTCTCCTTTATCTCAGGGAGTCTTCTCTCTTCTGTTTACTTCTCCAAGGCCTTTCTGATTCTGCTTTTCCTTTTGCCTTTCCCTACAAACTCCCACTCACTGTTCATTGCCTTGAATACAATTGTTTTTTTCTCACTCGGAGTCTTCCCATCTATTCTTCATTCTCCAAGTTTGATTTCTCAACTAACCTACTAGGTAGCTTATAGACAAAACCAGGGTTTTTCTTAGCATAAAGAATGCCAAGGCCCTGGCAGGAAAGGTATGTGTCCATGGTCATAGCACGTTAGTGCCAGTGGGAACAGAGAACACTCAGAGCCCATGAAGACCAGTCCACTGACTGGTAGCAGGAACCACATCAGATGTAAAAATCAACTCTATGGCAGCAACTAGACATCACAAATTTCAGAGCAGTGGCAGTTGATCTGACTAGATCATGCTACAGAGACTTGACAGTAAAATGAGAAGAGAGTTAACAAACTTGGAAAGGATACAGAAATGAAGAAAAAGTCCCTCCTTTCTTAAAAATAGTGTTTGCAGAATATTAGATTTACTAAGGAATTTGTACACCCTTTCCACCCAGCCTTACCATGCCTCTCTTTTAGTTGGGGATTTATTTCAAGGTCTTACCAATCATACACTAAAGCCAGTACATCACTAAAACATCTTCTGGGAGGACAGGGAGAAATCCAATCTAGGATTGAAAGCTGCAACTGTCATAGATAAAAAGTACCCTTTTGAGGATTGCTATTGAGTCAGACAGTTGGAAGAATTACTGCAAAGTTGTCTGAGCTTTACAGAAGTTACTGGCTAGTATTCTGGACAATGCTGGGTTCCTCATTCTTAGGGAGCCCCTGAAAGAATGCAGTCAGGCTCCTTCCATAACTGCCCCCCAATGACTCAAAGCTGCTATTATCAGAGACCCTCAGGGAGGAGTTGGCTAAATGATTTCTACTGGAAAAGGCAGGAGCGATACAGAACTAGATCTCTTTACTCAAATTGTGTATTAACCAAACTCTCAGCACAGTTGAGGGAAGATCTATCCAGATAAAAATATACTTTTTGAAAAACAAAGTTATCCTATTCCCTGACATGAAAAGGCATACATATTGAACTTATGACACTCCTGCCGTCAACAAGCTATTATAAAATCTCATGGTTTGATCAAGATTCATTTGCACATTTGTGTACTGCCCACAAGAAACTCCCAGATTTTAGTCAGAAAATCTCAACTTTCCTAATAGAATCCCATACACCAACTGATGCTCCGAATGTTACCAGTAGCCCTTGAATCCTAGCTTTATGATCTCT
The DNA here is from genome assembly GCF_029407905.1 of Bubalus kerabau. Taxonomy (NCBI): domain Eukaryota; kingdom Metazoa; phylum Chordata; class Mammalia; order Artiodactyla; family Bovidae; genus Bubalus; species Bubalus kerabau. The sequence goes on along the minus strand of NC_073644.1, from coordinate 17,432,346 downwards.
CTTTCATGTATTCGCACACACTTACACACAAGCATAGAGACATATGTGTAGTTATATGCCCTGAATCAAATTATCCATGTCTACCTATTGCCTACTCTCATAGATAATTCAATATTTGCATTCTTAATTTAAGTACTACAGACATTTTTGGTCAGTGAAAATCATTATTTTATAAATAAAACAAGAGACTACAGGCATCTTTGCTTCCTGGGATAGCTGTGTGGTGAGTCAGATTGCTCATTCACGAGCACAGCTTTTGGATCAAATGGCCCACCAGGTATTACAAAATCCTTCTTTGGGAAAATGGACAGTCTATTCACTGGGGAAGGAGAGTGGTCAAAATACATTCTCTCATAATCAGGGTTAAAGTTTTTATGACAATTAGGAAAAGTGGAGTGGCCTGCCTCCTCCGGTAAAGGGTAGCTTAATTTATAATTATAAAGAAAGACATGTTTTGGTATCTTGAAAACCTAAAGGAATATGCATTGGATTCTATTTAAGTTTTTAATTGATAGCTCCAACTTGAAACTTCAGTATTATTCGTATAATGTCCTGTGCCCCCAAGATGTTAAATACAAAAGGACCTTTATGTACTTTCAACTGCAAGGGCTCTCTCAACACATCTATATACTTTAAATTTCTTCCCTCTTTCTACTCACCTACAAATGCCACAACCTTTCCTTTTCCTGTACAAAAGGATATCAAACAAATTGCACTTCTTGATATATGTTGGTCCCTTCACTCAGGAAAAACGACATGGCTATTTTATTAGACGGGAGGTCTCCAGAGCTCCTGAACCCCACAGACAGTCTCGTAAATTACCAAGAGCCACACCACCAGAACGACAATAAACTTGAAATGGGTTAAGTGGTTTTGTTTCTGCTTCTCCAAAACATCTCTCTGTGGATCATCCTGTAACCACACAGCGTCATGGATATATAATCACTGAAACCGGGGTACCTGGGGTCCAAACTCAAGAACATCATTACATCTGACCTTGAACTACAGTCAGCAAATCAATTGCTTCTTTGAATAAGATTCCCTAGAAAGAGTTGCTATTAACTATCAAAGGGTTTATGTATAAATATATTACTTCACTGCTTGAAATTTTTATATTTTTCAACTCTGTAATGATGCAATTGTTTCAAAAAAACCTCTAACCCCACCATTTTTATGTGTAATAATGTTTCCTTTTATTTGACCTAAACTTGAAACTTTAAGAAATAACTTTGGATATGACTATTCCATATTGATCTAGTCAGGAATGATCAAGAAGACAGCTGGAATCAGATCATCAATGCTGCATCCCAGGGTGCCTGCTGGCTGCAACCACAACTGCAGCTTACAAAACACAGAGAAGATTAGAAGAAGAAAAGTTCACTAGTGAATGCCAAGGACCTCTCACTCTTCTCCTCGGCTCAGCCCTGTGTATGAGATGTCTCTGGATTCAGACTTTAGCAGCTCATTACAGCACAAGTCAATATATCAGTCTATAAAATGGGTAGCTATAATGAAGTCTCTAAATAACAATCTAGTCCTCAAATCTGTGGCTTTTTCCAATGCTTTAACTGGTCTTCAGGAGGTCTAGGGGTCTGTGACTCTGGGGCAGAGCCATAGGTCAGACATGAAAACAGGGTTCCATTCCCATTCTTGGTAATCAAATGGCCTTCCCTGTGCTTGCATCAGGTATTACACACCTGAAGTGTGTTCTTTCCCCCAACCTTTCACCCTCTAAGAGACTGGAAGCCATAGCCTTTTGAGTTTCTGGATACATATAGTTCTAACCACCTACACCACATACAAGCTTCTCAGCTGTTGTTGAAGCATTGTTTCCATGTTTAGATTATAAGTGCCATTCTGACAGCTATGTTGTTTTGGAAAAGAAAATTGTATAATGGCTAAGAAGTCAGGCCTTGGAATGACACTATGGGGTCCCAACAAGCCTCCAATAATACCTTCTCTGTGGCGTCAGTAAGTATCAACTTCCCAAGGCCTTAGTTTTCATATCTGTCAGCTGGGAATGATATAACCCCTGCTTTAAGAAACTGTCACAAGAGTCAACATATGAAAACCTTAGCATGCTACTGTGCATATACTAACTGCTCAAAGAAATGTAAGAGTTTGTTGTTATGTACTGTAGGATTGGTTATCATGTGTCACGTGCTAGGAGTAACACAAGGAAGAAAAGACATTTTCTCACATGAGAAAGTTTACACATACCCTCTATTTTGTATTTGCTATAGTACCTCTCCACCTGTTTATCTCACAAGGGCTAGGAAACCAAAAACTGGAAAATATACATATGCCCAGTTGTGTTCAAAATCTCAAGCACAATAAATTTGGTGAACTATTTATATAAAACTTTACCAAAATCAACCTCAACCTCAGGATTCACTCTCATAGAAACGGACCCAGAGGCCCAGCCAAACAAATGAAACCATGACTTCCTTCCTAATGTTGTCTAGTAAACCTGATCTTTGGGAAAATTTAAATGCTTGTATCAATATTCAAATTGGGAATTTGAAAAGCAGACAAAAGAACAAGGAGGGAGCTTTGAAGCAGTCAGGAACACGACAAGGAGCAGATTTCAAATATCAGTCACGGAATTCAAAGAAAATGGCCTTTCATGGATGCCTCAAAGGAATCATTTGAGTTTGAATTAAAAAAAAAAATGCAATTATTTGGTGAAGATGAAGTCAAGCAGTTTCAAGAGGAGCATGAGGGGGCCTGCAGGAAAGCACAGATGGCTGAAACCAAACTCAGCACAGACCCAGCCCCAAGAAGCCCCTTCTCTGAAAAGGCTGTGGTTGCCTCTCATGGAGGCCAGTCAGACATGTCAGGGCGAAGAGCAGGAGGCAGATGGAAGAGCCGAGATGAATGAGGAAGCACAGAATGAGAAAGGGCAGCAACTGGAAACCCTCGTGGTAACATCAGGAACAGAGCCAGAGACGACAACCTTGTTATCGCATCTGCTCCGTCATTATAATTAAATGGTAATGCCTGTCGCTTGTTGGTCACCAGGGGGGAGTTCCAAGTGGGGGAGCCCCTTCCCACTCACCCAGGCCCCCAGCTGCTGCCCTCCTTGTTGAAGCTGAGGAATTGTTCCGGGTGCTAATAGACTGGGTGTCGGGAGCAAGTGTTAATTTTGGATTACAACTGAGTGGAAATAAGATGAAGGTCTGGGGAATGCTTTGCCTTCACTCAGATGTTTCATTTCCATTTACTAGCACTGCAGAATACCCAGGGAGATGTTTTCATTCCAATTTGGAAGATTTCATAAACCTCCAAACTTTTAGGTATTGATCCAAGCTCTTGCACTTTGGAAGCCTGCACACACGCTCTATGGGGAGGATCTGAAAGCTCCTGAGGAGAGAGGGCAAGGAGAGAGGGTAGGTGATGTAAATCTCATCTGGGGAGATTTGCTCACTCTCAGACTGCCTGCCTCTCTGCTCATGCCAAAATTGGCTCTGCCCAACCCGGGGGCCCATTAGAGGCACTCAGAACCATTAGCTCCGACTGGCTCTGTGCTGAGTAAATACTCTCGTGTCCAACTAGAAACTAGGGCAGCTGCCTGTGTGTTTTTCTTTTTGCTTTCTTTCTTTCTTTCAAAATCAGCAAAGCAAAGTTCTCAACCCCAAATGGCTCACATGCGCCTCTTAATAAGTATACTGCTTTATGCATTCTGCTAGTGGAGGTCAGTGGCAATTTGAATTTTGCTAAACTCTCAGTCTTTATTCATTTGGTTTTGAATGTCTCTGATTTTTGTTTGATTTTTGGACAGGGTCATTTGCAGAGAGCGTGCCAATAATCAGATTTCTACCATCAGAAGGTAGGATATCTTACACCGGCAGGAAAAGGCCTCTGTCTATCATCTTTGGAATCTATGAGCTACATAGCAGCTATTTGTGAAGCCTCCCAAAGGAGGTTTTGAAAAACAAAGCACTTCAGTCAATGAAAGCAGGGAGGCTGTGGGGTGACTTTGAGCTCATGCATTATTCAGCTCGGTTTCAATCCCTGAGTATCTGGTTACCATAATGCCCTGGTACCTGGGCACTATGTGGCTGTGTTTTCAGGGCAAGAAGTAGATATAATTGAGCCTAAAAAAAATTAATGAGAAAATAATATTTGCCTTTTCTTTTATATTTTAGGTTTAATAACAGCCTAGTGAATTAGAGAATAGAGAATCTGTGGAGATGTTTCCCTTGTGATTCTGAAAGTATTCTAACAACTTGGTATGAGTTATTTCTACACTCAAAACAACAGAACACCAAGCAGCACAATCGTGGGGTGGCCTTGCATGTTTAGTGTCCAGCTGA